>NC_072829.1:650000-705000 GCF_027744805.1 Dunckerocampus dactyliophorus | reverse complement strand
TTCCCCAGTGTAGCCTTAATACTCTGTCGGAAAAATCAGACCAAAACCAGATTTTTTCTTTCATACTCAACACGGGAAGTTGGCATAAAGTCAAGATACGGAGTAAAGTTCAGGCTGGTATCGGCGACACCCACCCGATACTTTGTGCAAATTCACCCAATGTGTCTGGTAAATTTGAAGAAGTTGTGCTCTTCATATCAGAGCATAAAGCATGCAAGCCACTTATTTCATTCATTCATTCATTCAATTATTCAGACATTCAACACCAAAGACTTATTTCTATGTTTTTATCAACGCTAACGCCCGATCCCAACAACGTATTTAGACGTCTTTTACGTTTTTTTGTGCGAGAGGCAAAAAGAGGTGATGATGCGACTCCCCACCAATGCATGTCACTTCACAGCAATTTTAACATGTTAACATGTGCATGCACACACACGTGCACACACACACAGTTCAGTTCCAAATATGAAAATGGTAAATAGTTGATGTCATATTTGTGAATAAATTGTTATTTTGTTATTTATGTTATTGTTATTATTGTTATTGCAAATTCAATGACCAAAGGTTAGCATTTAGCAAGGAATGTGTACGTGCATCTTAGTAGCGTTTGGCTGCTATAAAAACAGGAAGTCATGTACTTGTTTGAAGTCGATGTGGGTGTGGCTGCGAAGGGTGGCTCTAATGTGCTCCGCCCACTCCCTCTCCCCCTGCGGGTTCTCCTGCGTGCCCAAGGCGTAGATGTCATGAGGCAGCGAGGCAACAAACTCGTCAGGGGTGTGTCCCAAACCACAGCAGGTGACCCATGACTGCAGGCTGCGAGGCGGAGGGGAGCCACCTGTTCACAAAAGTCCTTGTAGTGATCTTCCTCGTGACGCTTCTTTTGCTGTGCTTACCCATATTCCACGTGCCAACAAAAACAGAGATGACGTCGGGTTGGCTGAGCTTTGAATGCCTCGTTTTCATCAGCTGGAGGAGTTGGCAGAAGGCGTCGCCCTTCTAAAAACAAGAACACACATGAAGGCAAAACAAAGGAATCCAGCCAATCATCAAAGAGAGAAGCCTGCTTTACCCGCGTACTCTCAAATATCATCTCGCGTGGTGCATTGCGATGGCTGTCAATCACCACGCGTACCTTGGCAGGGCAACTCTGGTACTTGACAACCTGAAGGACTGATGCATGAGAGGCCCCAAAACCATCAGACAAGGCAGATGATGCATAAACACACACACACACACAATCATGTCACCTCTGTCATGTGAGACCTGCTCTACATCCAATGGGCTGGACTTCCTGTCAAAGAGCAGCACCCCTGCACTCACATCCACTGACACCGTCTGCCTGCCGTAACGCAGCATCTTTACCTGGAAACACGAAGACATCCTTTACGCGATCACACCCTTGGTGCTAATGCTGTGGCACAACTTATTAGCTCCAAAAAGTTGGAAAAGTAGCACATTCTTCCTGCTTTCAGGTAGAATAACACCCAGCAGAGCCAACTGCTACAGTGTCCGTCAGCCCACATTATGCTTGTTTCCAAGGAACAAGACGCACCGTCTTTGTTGAAACCCATACCAATAAAACCCATATGATACCGATAACGTCTTCACATCTACTTCTTTCATTTAGATCTAAGTGTAGTTTGTACACACGTGGAGGTAAGAAGGACTGGAACTAATTAGTACCTGTTGATTAGTCCTAATGAAATATGATGACATCACTACTACCAGGAGAACCAGAGTATAGAGGGGGAGGAGCCACCTGCTGTGGCCCAGCAAGGTGCACTGTATTCAGGCACACGCTCCGAGCGGCCGGTGTGACGCCACGATGTTTATGATGTTGACGTGTGCAGGAGTAGGGAGTACATGGCTTCAGGTGAAATGTCTGAAGGGGTACTCTACTGTAAAACGTTTGGAACCACTCATGTACAGTAAAATCACATTGCATTTTTAGTCAGAATTGCATCAAAATATGTTGGGTTCTTGTGCAATCTTAAAAAAAGAAAGGACAAAAGGCGATTAAAGAAATAGCTTTCAACACGTCTGAAGCCATGAGCGAATGTTTTAATGTTTCTATTGTGCTCCAGACATGCCTTTATCTGCTTCTTTCCATCAGTCCTTCCTGCTGCCTCAGCCTGTCAAAGCAACGCCTCCTCAAGCTTCACACAGTTTGCTGTTTTGGAGTTTTGTCCATCATCCACAATCCTAACTGCTGTCCTTGCAGACCTACTGCAAAAACACTAGTCAAAGATCCTCTATATCAGTGGTCCCCAACCCCGTGAGCCGTGAGTCATTTGGAACCGGGCCGCACAGAAAAAAAATAATTTCCATTATTTCATTTTTTTTTTTATGTTTTATTTTGAAAAGTGGCCGGATTCTCTCTGTTACATCCGTCTCACTCGACGCATGTCCATTGTGGGTGTGCTAACTTGATCTCATGCCGCACAGATAGACTACTACTGTATTTGACCATTTTTCTTTCACTTCATATGTGGTGTAAATGCTGATACTATGTGGGAATGCATGAAGGTAAGTTTGATGACTTATTGAGTGCTAATGTGCACATTTGATTTTAATGATCAACACCTTCAGTTTGAGGGACGGAGCTCATCAATTAAATCACCTGCTGAAGAAACTGGTTGGAGAGAAAACCTGCAGCGTCTCGGCCCTCCAGGGCACGAGTTTGACACATGTGCTTTACATGAAAGGAATGCTCTGCAGTTTTAGGTATCTATTGCAAAAATGGGAGCCAAGATGCTGTCTCAGGTGCACATGTCAGTTACCTGGAAGGAGTGGACTGGCAGCTGCCGATGCCCGTGGCTCTGGGCAGAAGTGGCAATGGTGGGTGTTGGTTCCGGAGGAGGTGGGCTGGGCTGCACAGCCAGATTGTGATTGGTTACTGCGTCCTGCAGGGCCTTAAGTACCTTCACAGACAGGAGAGCACATGTCAACAGTCATTTTGGGTGGTCTGTCAGTAGGAGAAAGTAACAGACGGACTGTTGGTAAGTTATAAAACACACACACACACACGCACGCACACACACACACACGCGTGTGTACATACCTTTTTTTCCAGCGAAGAAAGGAGGCTGACCAAAGCTGAAATCTTACACAACAAGGTGTCGACCTCCTTGTCTGGACTCTTGATTCCATGCAGATGTGACACAGTTAGAAGAGTCCCTTTGGAAGCCAAAGATAACGATCAAGTATCAAACCTGAGAGTGTGTGTTTGGCAAAGAGCAGCTGGGATGGTCAAAGACGTTGGCCAGGGTCTCCAGACTTGAGAGTGTCAGGTCAATCTCACTGCAGGAAACAAGCACCCACGTTACATCCCAGAAGATGTCCTACACGCTACAATGACCAACACGAGGGGTGTCACAAGATTAAAACAGGATTTATCACACAGCAAAAAAAAAAGTCTGGGGGGCACCAGGCCTGAGATCGTAGCAAATGAAAGCGGTTCACTCTGTGCATTGCTTTCAGCACGTTGGCATGATGGGAGTGAGCCTGTTTGTCAGTCATACAGTCTCTTTGTCTCGGTGGGTGGGGGCGGGGCCGCGAGCATACACACAAAGTGCACTGAATGGATGGAAACTGGACTGTTCACCTTGTCTTAGAAAGACCTTTCACTTCTCATCATGCACCACTCAGACTAGATAGGACAGCTCTAGTCTAGAGACTAGACTGACTGGTGTGTTTCCCACCTAGTCTTTCAGCATGGACTGACGATCTCTTGGCTAGGGCTGTCCTATCTAGTCTTTCAGCATGGACTGACGATCTCTTGGCTAGAGCTGTCCTATCTAGTCTTTGAGCATGAACTGATATCTAGACTAGAGCTGTCCTATCTAGTCTCTGAGCATTGATTATCTCTAGACCAGAGCTGTTCTTACCGAGTCTTGCTAGTGTGTCCCACCTAGTCTTTGAGAATGAACATATGATCTCTACACTAGAGCTGTTCTATCTAGTCTGACTGGTTTGCGTCCCACCTAGTATTTGAGCATGAACTGATGAGTACGACTAGAGACTAGAGACTCTAGAGTGCAGAGTGGCTGATGTTGTGGCATGTGAGTGGTACTGGTGTGGACAAACAAGCAAGAAAGAATAAAAGCGTTGGTCTCCATCCAAACACTGACCTGTTCAGGCCCTGGCAGGCAGCCCCCAGCGTCCGTTTGAGGTGACACAGGGTGGTGGCCCCTTTGCGCACGCTCTCAATGTCCAGGGGAAGCTGGCTAAAGAAATAGTCGTTGAGCAGCGCGATGACATCACTGGCAGTACTGCAAAAGAGGCCAGGAAACATGAGACACTAACACCACGACACCATCGTAGAAAAAGGAATCGTACCTTGACGTGTTCAGCTCCTGCAACTTATCCAAGAACAAAGCATGGGGGTGCGGTTTTGCCGGTGGTGTGGTGAAGGTCACCGTGTTGACAGGGACTAAACTCTGTGGCGTCTTCTCATCGTCTGAAATGCAACAAGTGTGTCGCGTATTTAAAAGTCCCATTTCTAGTAATATGTGTCCCTAGACACCACAATTTAACACTCATTTCTTTAAAGTACAACAGAAAAAAATATGACTGGACGAACATTTTTATTTAACCAAGTCACAAAACAACGCAGGTGTGTTTTCAAACGTTAATTGTCCCACAAATTGATGCTAAACCATATTATTGTCAGCATTTTAGGAGGCCAAATAAACCACTAATGTGGATACGATTACACATGCACCATAGTGGATATGGTATCGATAACCAATAACTTTTTGTATATCTACTTTTTAAAATGTAGATGGAAGTGTAGTTTGTGCACATGTGGAGGTAAGAAGGACTGGAACTAATTAGTACCTGTTGATTAGTCCTAATGAAATATGATGACATCACTACTACCACATCACTACTATCAGGAGAACCAGAGTATAGAGGGGGAGGAGCCACCTGCTGTGGCCCAGCAAGGTGCACTGTATTCGGGCACACACTCCGTGTGGCCGGTGTGACACCATGGAGGTCTCTGGCATGCAAAATGTATTCCCTGGAAAGTGAATGTTTGGTTTACATGCCCAATAATTATCATTCACCACTAGATAATACTGTATATAAGAATATATCATAATAATGCAATATTTCCTGTAATATGTCATCTTTAACTCTGTGGACTGGACGTTTTCTCACGGGCAATTCGTACTGTCTATAAAACGTTTGGAGTATTTCTTGAAATGCTTGCTTTTCAACTATGAAAGTGTAGCATTTCTCTTGGGATGCGGTAAACTACAATCTCTGTGAACGTTCACCATTTTTGTCTAGGTGGTGAAACCAAGGCACAGAGTGAAGCCACTCGGGAGGGGGGGAAGACAGACATGCATGTGTTACAGACCGAGGGGAGTCTGGACCAGTAGCAAAGCGCCGTGGAGCCAATAAAAATGAATGTGAAAGAATAGAAACGTCCAAGTTAGCATCTTCTCAGGATTGCATGGCTAAAGCTAACCGCTCCAGTCTCTCTACTGAATCACTCGGCGCCATCACACACCCTCTGCACTACTGTGGGACCTCTGAGACAGAACACGGTTGAAAAATCGTTGAGAACTGGTGAGGTCTCACCTGAGCTTTCGTCCCCTGTGTCGGCGTCACGGGGCACGGGATACAGCAAAGGGGTGACCAAGCCTTTGTGAGGGTGCTGGTATCCCAAAACGAGGTCTTCCAGTGTCCGGAAACAGTTGACCTGCACTCCTTGTGTGGTCTGCTAACACACACACACACACACATTACATGGTTTGCTCCAACTGCGTGAGCGTGCGTGGTGTGATGCATGAAGAAATAAAATAGTTGCCAACAAGACGATGGAAAAGCAGTGAAAACTTATTTCAGCATCAGGCATCATGGAAATAATGACGCTAACCTGTCTATTTGCATTCTGACACCCAATCAGCATGCATGAAGACATTCTTGTATGCGCCCATCATTTCGCTGCACTGTTTGAGCTCCATCGCCAATTTTCTGCCAGATTGTGCGCACTATTTCCAGGCTGCTGGACGCCAGCTAGCAAGCCTCCCTTCCAGTCCCTCCGCGGACACTCTTCCAGGTGGCTAACATTGTTTGAACACTGATTCTAGTATAAAATGTGTTTGGTGTTGCTGGTTAGAAAACACCAAAATGCATGTCAAAAAGACGTATTATTTTATTATTATTTTTCAAATGTGTATATATTTTTAATTTAATTGTTTTGTTTGTTTTTTTTTACTTTTAATAGCTTTTTTTAACTATACATTTTTCTTTATTGTTGTGATTTTTACAAAATACATTTACACATTTAAAAGTATGTATTATCTTAAATAAAAAATATATAAATCCTTGCTAAATGTATGTCAATTTTGACAGAAAAGTTCTTATTTTTTGTTGTCAAATCCAATCTAAAATTCAAATTTTAAATATGAATGAATAATTATTGTATTTGAATACTAAGTTCTGCTCGACACTTTGACTTCTTTCAATGCAAGTTTGTTGGTAAAGCAACACAAAGTGAAAATGAGATGAACACGGTGAACACTGAGGGCAACCCTCACTGCCATGTGGCCCACGGTGGGTACTGGAACGCCTCAAATAGCATTTCATACGCACAAATATCTCTTGAAATGCAATTTTAAAAGATTGGAAATGTAATACAAGACAGTGGAGGACAGAAGTGGGCCCAAAATATCTCAGTGGCTGACTTGGAAAAAAAGAAAACAGGAAAGTGAGTGTGTTGTCAGGGAGGGGGGAAATGTCTGGGAGTTGTGCACGGATGGCAGTGGAAAAACTGAACCAGCAACCAAGTTTTCGGTGGTCTTTTGAAAGCAGAGCATTCAGAAGCGTTGAAATTACTTTTTTTTAATAAGTTCTAGCTAAACTTGCCACTCATCATGTTGATTTGATTTCATTGTGCTACTTGATGCCATCTAGTACATCAGACCCGAGCTGGCTTGTTATCATGCAGAGCGTACACACGGTTCTGCAAAACAACAACAAACAAGCACACACCCACTGGTCATTGACCTCGTGTGGGGGTAGAATGCGTGACACATGAAAACAAATCTTTCTCCGAGCCGCTGAGCTCATCCTCCAAGCATGTGAGCGCACACACACGGCGGAGATGCCATTGGAACAACAAAGCTACTGCAAAGCTAACAGAAGATCTTCTGTTGCTGACATGATTTGGTCATATCTTTGTTTTCCAGCTTGGGGGCAGGGACGCTTCGGAGGCTTTCCATTGGTCTTCTACGCCAGCTGATGCAATGATGTCACTCACCTGCACCGCAAGGAGGCCGTCTCCATCAGGAAGGATGCGATATGTGTGAACATGGCGTTGAAATCTATAGAAGGGAAACATTTAAAAGATCATTTTTTAAAAACACTCCATTGAGGCAAGATTACCTGTATTGTGTGGGGGGAGCAAGTCAAGCATTCCTTTTTTCTCCTGCCTGTGACGTTACCTTCCCCTGAGCTCACTTGGAAACAAACATTCACTTTCATTTTGCATGCTAGTTGTACAAAATGCTCCACGATGAGGGAAAAAAACACCATCAAGCACACACAAAACCTCATCAGTCACCTGAGAGGCCAGCGCGAGATATGATATGACGTATGATATGACATATGACGTATGATATGACGTATGATATGACATATGATATGACATATGATATGACGTATGATATGACATATGATATGACATATATGACATATGATATGACATATGATATGACGTATGATATGACATATGATATGACGTATGATATGACGTATGATATGACATATGATATGACATATATGACATATGATATGACATATGATATGACGTATGATATGACATATGATATGACATATATGACATATGATATGACATATGATATGACGTATGATATGACATATGATATGACATATATGACATATGATATGACGTATGATATGAGATATGATATGACGTATGATATGACGTATGATATGACGTATGATATGATGTATGATATGACGTATGATATGACGTATGATATGATGTATGATATGACATATGACATATGATATGACGTATGATATGACATATGATATGTTGCATGAGAGGGGATACATAATGATGGTTTTCAGGAGTAGTTGTACTTTGGACTGCAAGCTAACCTTAAAGGACAAAGAGAATATCATTTAGTGTCAATGCCCTGTGTGATATGATGTGACATATGATATGACATATGATATGACATATGATATGACGTATGATATGACGTATGATATGACATATGATATGACATATGATATGACGTATGATATGACATATGATATGACGTATGATATGACATATGATATGACATATGATATGACGTATGATATGACATATGATATGACGTATGATATGACGTATGATATGACATATGATATGACATATGATATGACGTATGATATGACATATGATATGACGTATGATATGACATATGATATGACATATGACATATGATATGATGTATGATATGACATATGATATGACATATGATATGACGTATGATATGACATATGATATGACATATGATGACATATGACGTATGATATGACATATGATATGACATGATGTATGATATGACATATGATATGACATATGATATGACGTATGATATGACATATATGACATATGATATGACATATGACGAATGATATGACATATGATATGACATATGATATGACGTATGATATGACGTATGATATGACATATGATATGACATATGATATGACGTATGATATGACATATGATATGACGTATGATATGACATATGATATGACATATGACGTATGATATGATGTATGATATGACATATGATATGACATATGATATGACATATGACATATGATATGATGTATGATATGACATATGATATGACATATGATATGACATATGACATATATGACATATGATATGACATATGACGTATGATATGACGTATGATATGACATATGATATGACATATGATATGACGTATGATATGACATATGATATGACATATATGACATATGATATGACATATGATATGACGTATGATATGACATATGATATGACGTATGATATGACGTATGATATGACATATGATATGACATATATGACATATGATATGACATATGATATGACGTATGATATGACATATGATATGACATATATGACATATGATATGACATATGATATGACGTATGATATGACATATGATATGACATATATGACATATGATATGACGTATGATATGAGATATGATATGACATATGATATGACGTATGATATGACATATGATATGACATATATGACATATGATATGACATATGATATGACGTATGATATGACATATGATATGACATATATGACATATGATATGACGTATGATATGAGATATGATATGACGTATGATATGACGTATGATATGACGTATGATATGATGTATGATATGACATATGATATGACATATGATATGACGTATGATATGACATATGATATGACATATATGACATATGATATGACATATGATATGACGTATGATATGACATATGATATGACATATATGACATATGATATGACGTATGATATGAGATATGATATGACGTATGATATGACGTATGATATGACGTATGATATGATGTATGATATGACATATGATATGACATATGATATGACGTATGATATGATGTATGATATGACATATGACGTATGATATGACGTATGATATGATGTATGACATATGATATGACATATGATATGACATATGATATGACATATGACATATGATATGACGTATGATATGACATATGATATGACATATGACATATGATATGACGTATGATATGACATATGATATGTTGCATGAGAGGGGATACATAATGATGGTTTTCAGGAGTAGTTGTACTTTGGACTGCAAGCTAACCTTAAAGGACAAAGAGAATATCATTTAGTGTCAATGCCCTGTCATGCACCACTGAGCATTAATATGCCTTCAAAAGGCAGGTTCTTTTGCAAGTACTGTGTACCTAATCTTATGGCCAGTGAGTACAAAAGTCAACCCCAAAAATAACCTAAATGAGAGAATACAGAAGAAAAGGGTGGCGGGAGGTGGAGGGGACAAGGGAGGGGTGCGGGCGGCCCAGCTCAGTGTTCAGGAATGCGTCTGGCGCAGGCTGAGGACCAGTCAGCATAGTGTGGTCACCGGAGCTCCCGCCCTCTTCCACGGAGCCCGAGGGAAGAAAGAAGGAGTGTGATGGGAAACGGGGAATCTGGAGCCAAAGCTTTAGAAGTGGCTCACATGCGTCAGGAGAAGGGGAAAGTCACGTTTTTGTGATAGTCACGGTAGCACATCTGCTGTCTGACCGTCTTGTGCTCGTCAGGGGAGTGAAGCCTGTGAATTATTTTTTGCAAATGTCGACATGCGGTAAAAATGTTGGGCGTATGACTCGTTTAAAATTCCTAAGCGCCTCCTTTGAAACTAGAGCACTTTCAGACAGTACGTCGGAGTTTTGGGTATGGCTCAAACCGGTCACACACCTCAACCTATCATGTCACTCTGTGACAAACGCTCTTGAATTTGCGACCACCATTTTTGAAGTAGAATGTTTTGCCTTTAGGGAGCGTTTAGGACGTCACCAGGCTAAAAACAGCTGGAAGCTTCAACCTTTCTGAAGGCCTTTGATCGCCTGAGTGAAACATGAGGTCACTGTGAATGTGGCTTTGGGGTCATGCTATGCTATGTTGCTGCTACAAAATTCATCCAGATTGCATGAGAAAGATGTAAGCAATGTCAAAAAAGAGCCACCTTGCGAAACAAGGTGCAGGACCCCTTGCTGGGGCACAGCAGGTGTCCTCCCCCTCTATACTCTGGTTCTCCTGATAGTAGTGATGTCATCATATTTCATTGGGACTAATCAACAGGTACTAATTAGTTCCAGTCCTTCTTACCTCCACGTGTGCACAAACCACAGCTAAATATACATTTTTAAAAAGGTTATAGGTACCATATTGGTCTTGAAAAGCAGAAAGTTATGAGTTTGAAAAAAAAAAAAAAAGATATTGTGCATCTCTAAGAAAGACAATATGGGGTGAAGCATGGGTCAAGGGTCAGGCACGTGGATGAATGGTAGGGTCGTGTACTCACAGGACGCACAGAGCATAGGCTCCTGGCACAGATTCGCTGTCTCTCACCAGGAAGCTTCCATCCCTCCCGGCTCGTGCCAGCAAATCCTCGGCGTGCACTCGACTGATGTCACGGTGATACCATGCTGCCGTCGCCATGGCAACCGATGTTGAGAGCCAGCCCGGTTAAGGTAGTCCACATGAGGAGAGCGTTTTGGATTCAGAAGGTATCACAGGGGCATCGAGTGTCCCATAATGCTCATCTCTGCAAGAATGCAGTGCGACGTATTTTAACAGTCCCTCTCACTGACGTTGGCTGCTCGGAAAAGGAAAAAAAACAACCATCCAACTAAATGTGAGGTTTGAAAGCTCCAGTCTTCCTTGTATAGAGCGACCCTGTTCCAGTTCTTGGCTGCCAGGTGTGTGTTTGTGTATTCCAGGGCAAGGGAGGGGGAAAAAAAGAGCAATAGCAGCCACCCTGGAGGCAAATGTCAGCACACGAACACAAACCCAACATGCAAACAACAGGAAAAGTAGCACAATCAAAAGCAAAACAAACACACCCCGGAAAAGAGCGGTGGCTGAAGCGTCCCAGATGCAAGTCAGTCGGCACTAAAAGCAGACAGGCATGCCAGTAGAATCCAGACTAATTCAAATGATTTCCGAGCTCCCTTGCCTTATAAGGGAATAGGAACACCCTCCAGAAAAGTTCAGCTGATGACTGTACTCGTCTTCTTCGGGGCCAGATTCAGTCCAGAGGCAGGCTGGTCAGATGCGGCTTCCTCCCGGGGTCTCACTTTCACGCTGGCGCAAGCGTCCCGTCCACACTGGCATGTTGTCAGAGCAGAGGGGTGGGCGGGGGTGGAAGGCAGGAAGAGACGACCCCATTACAGAGCGTGGCGTACGGATGGAGGAGGTGACTCCACATTCCTGCAGAGAGCTACACTTCACCAGCCGTGTGTGAAACAGCAGATCACTTCCTCTCGCCTATTTTCTTCTTCCCTTCCTCAGGGCCTGCCCCGTCTCTTTCCTGACATTCAAACTGAAAAATGACTTTGCAGATGTGCTGCCTGGCAAAGCCCCTATTTTCCTCACAGCCTATTTATAGACTTAAGTGACTTTCGTTCTGCAAGTGTCCTCTAGTGTTTTTTCAAAGCAGCCAGCATATGGTTATGATCAACCCGTGCCCGCCGAGAACATCGCCTATTCAGCCCTCCTCCTTCCATTCTTGACTGCTAGAAAACGCAGTGGGAAGCTGCTTGGCTTCATATTTGCTCCTCATCTTCTCGCCATACTCAGCAGAAACGTGCCGACCGCCAACTTCAGTCCCGGTAAAAGAAAATATAGATCCATCCCTGAAGTGTGATGTGTTCAAGACAGAAAGGCACAGTCTTAGACAACTACAGTGTATCCCAACGGGCATCCTGCAATCGTTTGTGCTACCACAGACTGCCACTGACATTTCTGGGCTCTTCCAGACGCAACAATTTAGGCTGATAGTAACTACTTCATTTAAACACATTTAGAGCCGCCAAGGATCAGCTGTTTACCTTCTAACAGCATCCAGTGTGTTTCCACGTGTGTATGCAGCTACTCGTGACATTACATTCATCATATAGAAGATTGTTTTTCAAAGAAGTGACTTTCATCCATTGTGCTTCAAGATGAAACACAACATAATCAAACTTACTTCTTCATGCAACTCTCACACAGCAATGAACAACTTCCTGCCGTGTCTCCTTCCTTCCTTCTGCTATGAGGCGTTCAAGTGCACTCATAATCGTGAGTGTTAGGTGCTAATTGTTTTTCATTTTTATTCACGTACCCCCAATGACAATTGGCGTACCACTGAGGGCATCAGGATGTTTTTGTTCAGTTGAAATGAGTGTCTTACTGCGTCCAACCTCAGCAGCAATGGTGGCTGCCAGAGAGAGGCCTTGCTTATGCAGCTCAACAACAACAGGTCTCCAACGGGTCTCCAGCAGGTCTCTGTTGATGATGGCGATGTCAAACAACTTCATGTCAAAAAATGCCAACTATCCCTTTAAGATCCAACATTGTTCAGCTGCTCTTACCATGTTGATGAGTGTACAGTCATGTGCGTGTATATATTGATGTCACGGCAATAACGTTATGTATTTCAGTACATGTGGGTCCCGGGGAGGAACCCAACTTCTAATTTGGGTGCCGGGCTGACAAAGCTTGGGAAAGCCTGGTCGAGAGAAAGCAACATTCCTGTGGTATGAATGCCACATTGTGTTAACTAAACAAAGTTGATTGTGTTTGCAAGGCTAACTGGTCGTTAGAAAACAACTTCCTTGGACTGGTTGCCGATCTTGACTCGACTAGAACCCTGTGTTTCATTGGTGAGACATGCTGTACGCACATGGATGGCTTTTTGCAATGACCGGTGCCACGGTCCAGTGACAGTGAAGAGCTGACTGCCGGGGTAATCCAAGATATTTCTGTGTGATGTCACGGCTGCACACAGCTCAGCGGCAATAACATGGAAGCGGTGACAGGCTAAGCATCTAACACGCTGAAGAAGTGCGCCTACTAAGACGTAATGTAATGTGGTGGGGGCAACCCGGCAATCCCTTCCAGGACCAGTGTTGACCGTCTATGTTAAGAGTGGGCCTAAAACGGCACCGGCTTAACCGTAAGGAGCTTAAGGGACTATGTGTAACCTCGCACATGGGCACAACGAGGTAAAGCAAATTCAAGCAAAACAGCAGGATAGATGGTATTTAAAGACGTACGTCAACCCCAACTCTTGGAAGAGACTGATTTAGGCAAGAGGCTGTGTGATGTTTTTTGGGCTACGTGAGGACGTGACTTGGGTTTGGTGACGCCTCATGTGGTGAACTGTGCGCTAAACAAGGAAAAGGCTTGCTTTGCATAACAATATTCAGGCAGAGTGGAGGCTCTTCCACTTATAGGAGCTGCACCCTTCCAAAATGAAGGGTTTGCGTTCAACGTTTCTAGAATTGTCTCAAAGTGTCTCCACTCAAGCGCTCAGATTGCAGACCAGCGTCCATCCTGCTTTAAGGAGATCCAAAGCCTTTGCTGAATGGAAGCCAAAATGAGCTTCCTATTCACCTTTTCATTATCTTTGACTGTCAAGGTGTCAAAATCTTTGTTTACATGCCTGGCTGGTGGCATCTTGATGTTGAGTAGTTCACCAGAGAATATTTGCTTCACCTCTTAGTACGTTTCTAAGCGTTCTATTCAAACAGGGCAACTTTATTTAATGACAAATAAGCACACCCAGTGGAGGTGTGCTTTGTAAATAAAGTGCCATTTAAATGTTGGCAGTGTTCTCAGCAAATTTGCCATGAACAGTTTTGCAATGTTCTCGGTTCATGTTCTGCTAGTTGAAAAAAGTGAAATGATTTAATGAATAAAGAAGTCATAAAAAAAACATTGCAGATGCAGCAGTGGCAGCAGTGCACCGCCCATGCAGCCCACCACCACAGCTTCAAAAAATCCTAAGGGAAACCCTGTGATACTTCCGGTAACATTAAAAACAGCTCAGGGAATAATTGAAAGAAAATGCTCCAACGAGATGACGGTACCCGTGTACTGGTGTACTGTGTGGGTGAGTAAATCAAGTGCTCCTTTTTTCTCCTGCCTCTGACGTGAACAGCTTGTCCTAACTTCCCCTGAGCTGACTTGGAAACAAACATCCACTGTTTCGAGACATTTTGCATGCTACTTGCACCAAAAGCTGCAATGAGGGGGAATAAAACCACTGATCACACAAAAACCTCAGCCATCTGAAACGCTACGTCTTTTTGCATGGGAAAATTTGCTTTGGTTAGAGTCCGTTTTGCTTTGATTTGGACCTTCTGGAACAGATTAATGATGCTAACCAAGGCACCACTGTATTTTTGTTTTATGTATACTGCTTTATTGTGTTTGTTCAACTTTCCCTTTCAATTTGGTATAAAATTAAAATGCAGCCTTAAATCATAGCAATTGCGAGTGAACAAAAGTGAGGTTCAAGTTTAAACCATTTAGACGGAAGGATCCCACTATCAGGCTGAAATAAAAGATCTCGAGGATGAA
Source organism: Dunckerocampus dactyliophorus (assembly GCF_027744805.1). Classification (NCBI taxonomy): domain Eukaryota; kingdom Metazoa; phylum Chordata; class Actinopteri; order Syngnathiformes; family Syngnathidae; genus Dunckerocampus; species Dunckerocampus dactyliophorus. The sequence goes on along the minus strand of NC_072829.1, from coordinate 689,813 downwards.
TGGTTCTCAGTCGGAAAAGGGTGGATTGCTTCCTCCGGGTTGGGAATGAGGTCCTGCCCCAGGTGGAGGAGTTCAAGCATCTAGTGAGGGAAGGTTGGAGCGTGAGGTCGACAGGTGGATCGTCTGCTGTAATGCGGTCGCTGTACCCAGGCGCGGATTTAGAGGGGGGTGTGGGAGACCCCCCCCATTTTGAGGCACCCACGATTTTTTTTGCCACAATAAAACGCTAAAATGGGTTTCTCCTAGTACCGGTAATTTTATAAATAGAATGTTTTGGCTTAAACAATATATTCCAAGGATAAAAATAACAAACACTTGAAATTAAGGACAGAAAATTGGCCTCAGATATCACCAGACTGCAGGAAATGAGGTCTAATTTTTAAAAATTTTCGGGTGGAGGGCCCCCAGACCCCCCGCTCCATTTCCAGCTCCTCGGCCTACGGCCTTGGCCACACCCCCACTTTGCAAAAAATCTAGATCCGCCCCTGGTACCGGACCGTTGTGGTGAAGAGAGAGCTGAGCCAGAAGGCAAAGTGTGGTTTGGCTGGACGTGGCTACGCTACTCCGCTGTCGATAGTCTGTGATGTGCTGGAGCCCCGCCCACATGCGCCGAGGGTCTGAGGTGGAATAGTAGCCCTCCAGCTTCTGTCTGTACTGTCTTTTGGCCTCTCGTATGGACCTCCTCAGGTCATATCTGGCCTTTTTGTAGTCCTCAGCGGTGCCCATGACAAATGCAGTCGAACGAGCACGTAGCTTAGCACTTACATCACAGTTCATCCACTGTTTTTGGTTAGGGTATTTTCTGTAATACTTGGTGGTGCTAACAGTCTCTATACATGTGCTAATGTAGCCAGTAACAGCAGAAGCATATTCATCCAAATCAACAGTACAATCTTCCCTCCCCGCTGCAGTTTTAAACACATCCCAGTTTGTGCAGCCAAAGCAGTCCTGAAGTACTTGATCAGTTTCTTCATTCCACACTTTAACTGCTGTACTTACCAGGGGGAGCTTGTTTAAGAAGTTGTCTGTATGTTGGATAAAGGAATATGGAGATGTGGTCGGCCTTTCCAAAGTGGGGTCTTGGAACAGCCTTCAAAGCACCTTTCATGTTGCTGTAGACTTGGTCCAGGATGTTATTTTCCCTTGTGGGAAAGCTCACATGCTGGTAATATTTGGGGAGGACAGTCCTGAGGTTACAGTGGTTGAAATCGCCAGATATAATGAATACAGCGTCCGGGTGTTTGGTCTCATGTTTATCAATGATGTCATGCAGGAGGCCTAGTGCATTAGCAGTGTTAGCTCGTGGTGGGATGTAAACAGCAGTTAAATACACAGCGCTAAACTCACGAGGCAAATAAAAAGGTCTGCATTTCACCATCAGCAGCTCAATGTCCTGCGAGCAGTGCTTTTCCATCGTCTGTACGTCTGTGCACCACCGTTTGTTTACGTAAACACAGACGCCGCCACCTCTGTGTTTACTAGACGCTAAAGTCCGATCTCCCCGGTAAGCAGCAAATGTTTCCAACTGGATCGCCGAGTCCGGTATATCCTCCGTCAGCCAGGTTTCTGTGAAGGTGAGGACACAGCATATTTACATACATACACATATACTGTATATGTATACACGTACATGTAGTACCTATATCATTGGTAATACTACCTTTTCCTCTACTTAACAATTCAACATAAGAATGGTCATCTGGAACCAATTGTGTTCGTAAGTTGGGGACCTAGTGTACATACATATACACATATATACACATACACACATATATATACAGTACACACATACATACATTATATATATATATATATATCTCTACACTACTCAAAAAAATTAGAGGAACACTTTGAAAACACATCAGATCTAAACTGGGGGGAAAATGATGTTGAATATGTTTCCTGATAATAAGTGGGTGATGTATTAGTAACAAAATGATGCCACATCATTTGATAGAAATGAAAATGATCACCCTATAGAGGGGGGAAAACTGTTTGGGAGTCTAAATCCTTCTTTGGACACAAAGACAATCAAAAAAACAAACTGTCGCTCATTTCTCAGCACAAACCAAAATACTGGACTTTTTCTACAAGAAGATGGCATTGCTAAAAAAAATCATAGTGCTGACTTCATCAAAGGGCTGTAATGTCAATGCAGTACCGGTGGGAGCCACTAGAGGGCACACTTGATGTGCTGGGATGTATGAAGCAGCCTCCACTTCAAGACATCTCTTCTTCTTGTCAGCATCTCTAAGGGAATTTTAGTTCCTAATTATTTGTAATAACTTATTTCCTCATGTGTACTCAACACCAGCAAGACAAAGGAGATGATCATTAACTTCCAGAGGAAAACATCTCACTTCACACCGGTGAACATCCAGGGAGCGGACATAGAGTTGGTAGACAGCTACAAATTCCTGGGTGTTCACCTTAACAACAAACTGGACTGGTCCGTCAACACCCACGCCCTCTACAAGAAGGGCCAGAGTCGCCTCCACCTGCTGAGGAGACTGAGGTCCTTTGGTGTGTGCAGGACTCTCTTATGGACCTTTTATGACTCTGTGGTGGCCTCAGCCATCTTCTATGCTGTGGGCTGCTGGAGAGGGGGCAGCACGGACAGGGACAGGAGCAGGATCAATAGGCTGATCAGGAGAGCGAGCTCTGTCCTGGACGGTCCTCTGTGGAGGAAGTGGGGGAGAGAAGGATGTTGGCTAAGCTGACATCCATCATGGACAACACCTCTCACCCGCTACATGACACTGTGGGTTCCCTTAGCAGCTCCTTCAGCAGCAGACTGTTACACCCACGGTGTAAGAAGGAGAGGTTCCGCAGGTCCTTCATACCGACCGCTGTCAGGCTCTACAACACCTGCACCACCTGAACCATGTTGTAGTCACTATGTATTCTTTACTTGTGTATCTTGCTTGCTGCTGTAACAGGTGAATTTCCCCGCTGTGGGATAAATAAAGTACAATACAATAATAAAGTACAATACAATACAATACAATACAATGTGCTCTTCCATAGGTGCCAAAATGTGGTTTCTTTCATCTTGTACATGAGAAATACTGAAGTACCTCTCAACTTTTACAAATGTTTTAAAAAGGTCAAATTTACTGTCGCCCTCGGTGCATCTTCCTCTCTTTGTGTAGTTTTAGTTTAAGATGCAATCCAAAAGGTTTTCAGCTCAAGACCCCCCAAAACAACATGTATTGCTGTAGCCTCATACTGTACTTTTAAAGTGCAGCCTGGTAGCCATTTTCGGACCACAGCTCGTTTTGTATTTGTTTTTATTTTTTATTTGTCCTTGGAATATTCTAAGAATGGGTCTAGTGGTTAGCATGTTGGCCAACACAGTAACAGTCTGGAGATGGGAAGACCTGGGTTGGAATCTGCGTTGGGCATTTCTGTGTGGAGTTTGCATGTTCTCCCCGTGTGTGGGGGGGTTTCTAGGTACTCCGGATTCCTCCTACATTCCAAAAAAACCCATGCATGTTAGCTTCATTGGAGACTCTAAGTTGTCCATAGGTATGAACGTGATTGGTTGTCTATATGTGCCCTGCCATTGGCTGGACACCAGTCCAGGGTGCACCCCGCCTGTCGCCCCAAGTCAGCTGGGATAGGCTCCAGAATGCCCCCACGACCTTAATGAGAAGAGGCATAGAAAATGGATGGCTATTCTAAGAATAAAATGATTTCATAAGATCTACATCCCTGATCAAAATGTTAAGAGCAGTTGAAAAAATGCCAAGAATGTACATTTTGCATTTGTTGGAGCTTAAGGGGGTTCTGAGTGGAGCTTCAAAATGCAAAAAGATTCAATGGGAGTGAGACAAAAACATTTTAGAGTAAGGAGTTTATTGCAAAGAAGCATCAATATCTATCTTTCGTCAACTACAACACAAAGCTACAATGTCGGTTTTCTTCAAATACCTTAACATTTGACTTTTAGCATATTTCATGCACAAAATGTGTCAAAAATAATTAGCATTCCCGTGTGTGCACACAATAGCACTAACTGCACTATAAATACATTGTATTCTGAATTACATGCTGGAATATTAACAGTTCAACAACATAGACAATACACACCAGTTACAATTAATATACAATAGTCAAGAATTAATAATCCAAGTAACAATAATATTCAAATTAGACAAAGCATTTCTTAAAAGTGCTTAAGTACATCAGCACTTTGACAAATGTGTTCAATCGCTACAATTTAAACCATTCCTTCAGCAGGTTTTGTTGTTGCATTTTGGTGAAATAAGGCATACTTGAATCAAGCTAACCGCGTCCATTCAAATGAATGAAGGTCGCTAAGGTGACTAACCGCGTACATTGAAATGAATGGAGGCGGCTAGCTAATGTACCAAACGTACCAATTCCGCGGTCAATCGCTACATCATCATGCATTCTTTCGTTTTCCCCATTCGGTTCGCGGTAGGAGCCTCCTACACGTTGAATACGAATCATTAAAAGCAGAATTACACAGCGGACCGTGAAAAGAAGTTTGAATCGACCTGTAACTCATTTAGACGTGATCCTTCCACAGCCGTCTCGCACATGTACACTCTGCAAAAGACGCCATATTGGTGGTGTGTGTCACCGCCTTAGCGGTGCGGGATTGGTAGCGCCGTACCACATGACTAAATGACGCCACACAAAACTATCGCGAGATTTAACTGACCAGCAACTGGGGATAAATAAGAATACACAGGCTGCATTTGCAAAAACTGACCTCTAAAACAGACTAATTATCTGAAAATACTTAGAAAATACGTAATCTTACTAGCTAGACCCATTTGCTTATCTTAAGTAATATGTATCCTCTGAGATACACAGTGGAACCTTGGTTAGTGTCGGATGGTAAATCTAATTAATTTGTTCCGGAAAGCCAAAGACACCTTTTTATACTTTTACATTTACATGCAGAAAACAATTCCAAATGCACATAAATGATGAATGAAAGGGATAAATGAACATTTAAGCGTACTTTTACCGTCATTGAAGATGTGATTCTCGATGTGAGTGTTCCCAAAGACACCATGTGGCAGTGATATCAACCACCACCACCTTCCTGTTTTGCCATGACTTATTTCTTGAACTCAATAGTGTTTCTCCGCTCAGTAACCCCAAATGGAGCCAAAGAAAGATGCAAGTGGCAGCATTTTGATAAAGAAGGTGAGAAACACTATTAATTTTCAAGAAAGTGCTTGAGGCCTTCAGGACGGGAATACGCTTCTCTGCCCCCATCTCTGTGAGGTGGGGCTGACAACAACCGGATGTGACGTCACATGAAACCCAGCAAAATCTCATGACATAACAGGTAGGCGGAGTCTGTGTGGTGTCTCGCTGCTACATCGTGTCTTTGGGAACAATCACGTCTTCAGTGAAGGTAAACGTAAGCTGAAATGTTCATTTATCCCTTTCATTCGTTATTTATATGCATTTAGAATTGTTTTGTGCGTGTAAAACTATAAAAAGGTGTTTTGTGTTAACATTTTTAAAGGTCAACCGCTGATGACATTTTGTTCAGTAGCTAATGGGATGTTAACAAGCAAGGACATTTTCCGAAAAAAAAAAAGATACAAAGAATACAGATGGACTCACACAGTGTATAAATAACAAGATGTGCACGGTATTGTACGCTAATCGGAGAATGAACGCCAACCGAGGCAAAATTCTGGCGTATGTTTTGGACACTAACCAAGTAAGTTGGGGACCTAGTGTGTGTGTGTGTGTGTGTGTGTGTGTGTATATATATATATATATATATATATATATATATATATATATATATATATATATATATATATATATATATATATACACACACACTGGTTTAAGCATGGAGATAAATTGAGAGCTTTGCCTTCTGGCTCAGCTCTCTCTTCACCACGACGGTCCGATACCAGGGGTGGATCTAGCTTTTTGAAAAGGGGGCGTGTGGCCAAAGCCGTAGGCCGAGGCGCTGGAAATGGAGCGGGGGGTCGGGGCGCCCTCCCCCAGAAATTTTTTTTAAAATTAGACCTCATTTCCTGCAATCTGGTGATATCTGAGGCCAATTTTATGTCCTTAATTTCAAGAGTTTGTTGTTATTTTTATCCTTGGAATATATCGTTTAAGCCAAACATTCTATTTATAAAATGACCGGTACTAGGAGAAACCCATTTTAGCTCAATTTCCTGAAATATTTTCCAATTTGAAGCAGCTGTAAATTCCGAGGATTGGAGTATAATCTTATGTCACTGGGGATCGCTTTTCTGGTTCATTTTCATTGAGAATAGACAACAGTTTTCCTTATAGTCATGATGCCAGAACCTTTATTTTGCACCTCCACCTGAATAGCCATGTACAGCACACGTTCAATGTCCAACGTCAATGATCAGCCTGACAGTGGCTTCAGGAGTAGCATGCGTCTCGGTTGCATTCTGGCATATGCGTCCACCACACGCCCAGAATTCAGAACATGTACCTTCACTGGGACCGGGTGACTGGAATCCAGGATGGTTTATCATTTTATTAGCTTTTATTGTGGCAAAGAAAATCATGGGTGCCTCAAAACGGCCCACACCTCCCTCTAAATCCGCGCCTGTAACCGAGGTTCCACTGTAGTCCGCCACAGAACAAGAAAATGTGACTTGGAGAAATACTTTAAAGAAATAAAAAGACATTTTGGAGAGTCAGTTTGATCTTTGTTGTTTTTTTTGGTATTTTTGCCTTTCATTCATACTGGTCGATTAATCGATTGTCCAATTAATCTGGTAACTATTTTGGTATTCAATTAATCATTTTTGATATAAAAAAAATGTAAATATCCTCTGATTTGAGCCTCTCAAATGTGAATGTTTGTTAACTTTATTAGTCATCCATGGAGGCAGAGCTATTATCTTTGTTTTTCAGGTAAAACAAAATAGTCACACACATCAGATTTGACTCTGGAAAACAGTGATGGACATTTTGTCCTCGTTTGTGATGTGTTTCGGACCAAAGCACGAACTGTGTGTGTTTCCTTCATACTGATTTGGGGTCAAAACAACAAGTTTCAAGTTAATCCATCCATCTTCTACCGTTTATCCAAGGTCGGGTCGTGGGGGCAGCAGCCTAAACAGGGAAGCCCAGCCTCCCCTCGCACCGGCTACTTCATCCAGCTCCACCCGCCAGTCCCGAGGCGTTCCCAGGCCAGTTGAGAGACATAGTCTCTCCAACGTGTCCTGGGTCTTCCTCGAGGCCTCATACTGGTTGGACAAGCCCTGAACACCTCCTGAGGTAGACATCCTGACTAGATGCCCGAACCACCTCAGGAGCAGCGCTTTTACTCTGAGTTTCTCCTTGAGAGATGACAGTGTTGCTCACCTCATCTCTGAGGGAGAGCCCAGCCACCCTACAGAGAAAACTCATTTCGGCCGCTTCAGATTAATCGACTAAGAAAATAGTTGTTAGTTGCAGCCCTAAAAAATATAATAAATCCTTGCAAATGTCCAGTCAAGTTGGTTTTGATGATCTTGCTGGAGTACATTTATTGGAAAAAAGACAACAAAATAAAACGTTCCACATATTACTTCCCTCATTACCTTTTTGGACAAGTCCGTGTACGTGATTAATCCTCTTCTTGAGGCTCTTCCATGCTGAAGGCCACATCGTGGATCATGTTGTTGATCCAAGAGTAGTAGAGAGACAGGCGGGTGTACACTCCATATTTGCCTCTCTGTGCACACTCTTCCCCCCAGCTCACGATGCCTGTCAGGAACCACGTGCCATGCAACTTGTTGGCGTGGGGACCCCCGCTGTCGCCCTTGCAGGGGTCCTCGGCCTTGTCGTCGTAACCCGCACAGAACATGAAGCGCGTGATCCTGGCCGCACTGCTACGTTTGCACTCGAGCCGGCCCGTGAAGGGAACCTTGACCTTTTTCAGCGTGTCGGATGTATTGGCCGTTTGGGTAATGCCCCAGCCGCTGACTGTGGCTGGGGAGGAGTTCTGCACCAGGGCCTCTGTAAACTCATGGGGTCCTATACAGATGGGCCGCACCACTCTTGAGTAGATGATGGGTTTGTCGAGGTAGAGCAGGGCGAGGTCGTGATTCACAAGGCTCACTCTGGGGTTGTAGAACGGGTATACGTGCTGCTTGGATACTTGGTAATCCTGCTCATTTCCTTCAAGGACTGAAATTGTGTGCTCCCCTGCAGGACACACCAAACATTCCAGTGAAGAGACACAACCTCAACTTCAAGCTTCCCAACTTCTTCAGTGGAAATAAAACCGTCGTACCCACTCTAATGAAGAAGGGGCCCACAGCTTGAGCCAGGCAGTGGGCTGCAGTGATGACCCATCGCTTGCTCAGGATGGAGCCCCCGCAGAACACGCTCCCGTCGTCACTGTACACCAAGGCTACCTGCATGGACACAAGGAACACTGCCATAAATGCATCACAGTGGAACCAAAGCCCAACAAGGCACCACATGGACACCATCTTCCTGTTTTTCATCAGCTTCTTTATCAAAATGCTGCCACTTGCAACTTTCTTTGGTTCCATTTCGGGTTATTGAGGTGAGAAACATGATTGAAGTGAAGAAATAAGTCATGGCAAAATAGGAAGGTGGTGGCGTTTGATCTCGTGGCCTCTTTGTGTCTTTGGGAACAGTCACGTCTTCAATGATCTTCAATGGCAACTGATCATTTATCCCTTTCATTCATCATTGATACAGTATGTATTTACATGCATTTCTTTGTATTTACATGCGTTTTCTGCATGTAAAACTTAATTGTACAACTATAAAAATTTGTTTGGTGTTAACATTTTGGGCTTTCTGGAAGGGATGAATTGAAGTTACATGATTTCTTATGGGAAAAATTGATTTGGTTAGCATCTGTTTTGGTTAGAGTCGGACCTTCTGGAAGGAATGAATGACGCTAACCAAGGTTTCACTCTAGTTTGTTCCGTGCAATTTTGTACAAAAACTGAGGCACCACTTTACATCCTTGCGTAAATACCTGCCAGGGGATATCTCCGGGAACAACGTCATGACCGCCTATGATGCGTTTACGGACCATCGGGATTTTCTCTTTGAGCGTGCCAACGACACTGTGCATCCACGTGGGCACAGAGTTAGAGGGTTCATTTTCCACAGAGCCATTTTGTCCTCCAGGGGACTCTGTGGCGGCAGTAGCTGGTGTTGCAGTCGTAGTAGGAGTTGCATTGCTGTGATGCGCATTTATGTTGACACCGCTGAGCAGAGACCTCGAGTGCATCATCATAGCTCTCCGAGCGGTCATGCCACACGGAAACTCAGCTGGCAGAAAGAAGAGGTCTTCTTAGCTGCAAGCATTGCTGTGATTTGTTGTTTGTTGCCATACCTTCTGGTTCACAGCTGATCCCATCCTGCTCCAGCTTATATCCTGTTGCACAGGAACACGTGATTCCAGTTGCTCCTGATTCACAGAAGTGCACACACTGTCCATTGTTTATGTCGCACCTTCGTAATGAAGCTGAGGGCAGGAAAAATTGCTTCTTTTACAAAAACATCCTGCAAAATGTATTCTGTCATTAAAAGGCAGCAGCTGTTTCTGTTAGTGGTGTTGCTATTCTGTACAAATGGCACTGAACCAAGTCGACCAGGCAATTTTCCCACTTTGGAGGTGTTATCAGAGTTGTAATGGAGGACGGCCTCTTTCACTCACAGATTCCACAAAAATCCAGTAATTCCTCATCTTTGCCTTTCACACAGAGACATTGCCATGCGACATCAGCACCAGCGTCTAGCATATTTTTACTCGCTAGATAGCAACCAACGACAGTTTGGGAGAAGTGAGTCCTTGGTGTTAAGAAGGACACCCCTTTTCCAGATTACCGCTGTTCCATCCAGCATATGGTATTCCTCTGACACCAGTGGCAGAGCCACGGGGTGGCCAGGGGTGCCTGTGGCCACCCTTGGTCACTCTCCGGCCACCCCACTGGCCATCTAGACAATTCATGTCCCACATTGGCCACCCCAATGGAAAATTTCTGCTCTGTTGACACTACCGAAGCATTCAAGTGAAATAGGCTGTTGATCAAAAGTGGAAGAGCACAGCCTTTAAATGTTGGTAAAAATGTGGATTGAATGTGATGTAGTGTCAGGTATTCACTCTGTCATCATCTCTTGATGGCAAAGGCAACAAAGCTTTCTGTCTTTGATTGTTGAGCTGCATAAGCAAGGCCTCTCTCTGGCAGCCACCATTGCTGCTGAGGTTGGACGCAGTAAGACACTCATTTCAACTGAACAAAAACATCCTGAGGCTCATGGAACAAAAAAGTCAAGCGGTAGACCCAAAAAATGAGCCGGAGGATCCCATTGGCTGTCCAACAGGACACGGGACCATCCTCGGCCCAAATGAAGGTTGTTACTGGTGCCGAGTGCAGTCCAATAACCATCAGATGCCATCTGCCAGAGAAGCCTTTTAAGAAGAAAAAGGCATGTTTGGAATTTGCAGGAGAGCACCAAACATGGGACATTGAAAGGTGGAAGAAAGTTTGATTCTCCCTTGACGATCCTGATGGCTTCCAACGTTACTGGCATGACAAGGAGATCCCACCTGAGATGTTTTCCACCATCATGATCCTTCAATGGAACAATGGAGATTCAGCTCGCGCAGGGGCGTCAAACGGCAGCGGGTTATGTGGAGATGACAGACAGACAGATAAATGTCGGCTCAAGTGTTCGGGTTCTAGTACGGCAGCTTTGACTTAGTTCCTCCCATTCTGTGTGGACCTGTGGTCTCCCAAGACTGAAGGTTGCCAGAGAACATAAAGAACAGAGACATGCTGTTTACAAGTTGTGTGAAAGGTGTCTGTCGTTTCTTATTTCTCATGAATCCCAATGGTTAGTTGGACGATTGATCCCTTACCAATCTCACAGTTGTTGCCAGTGAAACCGTCCGGACACAAACATGTGTAGGAGTAGGTGTTGTCTGTACACGTGCCCTGGTTCTGACAGGGGTTCCGCCTGCAATGGGTGGCAACTGAGGGGATTTACAGCAGGTACAGTATGTGACACTTCCATAGAAGGGGATTTGTTTGAACAGCCTTACCTCCTGTATACGAGGCCCAGAACTCGTCCTGAAATGACAGAGAAGTTCTTTTAAAGCGACGACAACAAAAGATGGAGAAATAGTAAGTGAAATTGGCAAACACGTACTGTCAATTCAGAATCCTCAAAGACCTCCCTGACCTCCTCTGCGTCACACATTTCCTCGTAGCATTCTCTCTCCAAGTTGCCTTCCCACAGCTCCTCAAACACACCACTGTTCCCACGTTTGGGTCTCATCAGGACGACATGCGCCGCTCTGCCAGACAAGAAGACTGGGCCTGCAGACACATTGCCAGTGTAAGGTGAGGTACATTGCATGAAATGAACTTCAATATTGTTACCATACCTGCAAGAATCCAGTGAACGTGAGACAGCAACATGCAAACACGTAAGACGGTGGCCATGGCGAAACAGCTCTGTGGCAGACACACACTCCAAAGTGCGAGATTGTGTTTGCAAACGCAAAGATGACACTCAACACGGGTCAATGACTGATTTTTGGAAAAACCAAGCAGTGCCCACGCAGTGTTTACTTTTCATAGGCCCACTTCTTATGGCTTCTTTCAACATGCTCACAGCAGAAGCAGAGATGATTTCATCCAACCTTCTCCATGGCTCACAAATTACTGCTAATTTGTTGACTTCCTGTGTTTGACAACATAACAAACCAGGCTACCATTTTCTAATGCATGACGACGTTTGTTTAATAGTAAATGAATGGACAGAATGGATAGGTAGCTTATCGAGTAAAGGAGTAAACATTGACACATTGCTCATCGCTATTGGACAGAAGCATGCTAAGCTTCTGTTATTCCTGCAGCAGAAGGGACATCAGCACATCGTTTGCTTTTACACTCCGCACACAGTAAACTGTGATCTTGCAGGACATACAGTACTACAATGTTTTACTGGGAAAGTATACGTGCATTAGTGTTGTGTTCCCATGGAACCGCTAATTGATTTGACATGACTCTACACCTGCATGGTTTCATGGGATTTAACACAGGCATGCCATAATAACTGTCATGGTAATATTGAAAATAATATTTTCAGTGCTCGTATAAATAATATGATATACACTCTATAAAAATCACAGTCTATTGATAGTTTTATTTAGTCATGTAGTATTATGGAGTTATTTTATCATTTCTAAATCATACATTATTGCAAATGTATGATTTGTACATGACAACAAAGTAATACATAAATAGTAATGTATATCATACAGTATCATACTAATGTAATGTTCTCATAATAATACTGACAATAATATTACTATTTATTTTGTAATCTATTTATGAATCATACATTACAATAAAACAACAGAGTAACATCTTTACAAGAATAATAATAACTATAATCAGAAGGATCATAATCATAATTTCCTAGTATATTGGAAAGCCATATTTTATGTTGTGAATAAAATAACGACCATTTCAGAGACACTGTCTAATATTGTCATTTCATGTTATGATGTCATTTTATCATTTATCAATTGTACATTTTGGAATATTGTTGAAAAAAAAGAAAAAAAAAGTTTGTTCCTATAATAATAATTTATTTTGTAGCCAGGCAAGGAATCTTTTTGGTCTTACACCGTCCTGTCATTTTACACACATACTGTAGATACGCATCAATAAATCATTGGAATATGAACTATTAACAATACCGACATGTTGGCCTTTTTATGCTGTCAAACTAATTTCCATGCAGTTAAATAAGTACTGCATCGCAGCAAGTTTGCATCCTGCTAAAGTCATTCATCTTTTCATGAAGTTGGGATTTTCAAGTGAGGAAAAAATACTGGTGCACTTTTGCCGTTTTACCGCAAGAGGGCGCACAAACCCCTCCTGCTGCAAGATCCATCCAGCCATTTTCTAAATAGACTACAAGTATGTGAAAATTCCCTTCTGTTGTGTTAATGGTATGCTGGAGCCTATCCCAGCTGACTTGGGGCGACAGGCGGGGTACACCCTGGACTGGTGTCCAGCCAATGGCAGGGCACATATAGACAACCAATCACATTCATACTGTAATGCCCCTGGTTGTGGGGAAGGAGAGACTCACGTCGCCGATGCACTTCAATCGCTTTATTCACAGCGGAGAACTTTCCAACAGTTCACATTCACACCAGGGCTGCTGTAGGCCACAACCCACGCCAACATCCACAACAACTCCAACTTTCCCCCACACCTCTCAACACCCCCACCACTCGCTCGTGACGTCGCACCGCCACTTTCCAAGCCCCGCCCCTTAAAGGCCCAGGAACACAAATCACAGATATTACACTGCCCCCCTCTTTAATAAGCCCCTCGCCCCGAGGGGTCAACAACAAAATCCCCAAACCTTGGCGGCCTCCGCCTCTGTCTCTGTGGCCGGCCCTGGCTTGACTCCTGTGCGCCTCCCCTTGGCGCCAGCGGCTGAACAAGAACAACTGTGGTGGGACCCGGTGAACTTGAGTCCACCCCACGTCCCAAGCCAGCTGGTGAAGCAGGCTCTGCCTCGAACTGGGGAACATCCCGGCCCCTGTAAGGTGCCAACCGGTCCCGGTGCAGGGCAACTCTTCTGCCTCTAGGGGGAACTGCAACTCTGTAGACTACTTCCCCCACCCGCTCTAGCACCCTGCACGGTCCATCCCAATGACTGTCTAATTTAGGGCAACGCCCTTTTTTCCGTTTGGGCGTGAAAACCCAAACCAGCTCACCCGGCTGAAAGTCACGCCCCTTGCTGCGCACATCATGGTTCCTCTTCTGCCTCATACCAGCCTTCTCTAGCTGACCTCGAGCAAAGGCATGCGCCGCTTCCAGCCGATCCTGCAACTTCCGGGCATACTCCAGTCCCGGCCGGTCCTCTGCACTGCCTGGTGGCCTCCCAAACGCCAACTCCGCCGGTGTCCGGATCTCCCGGCCCAACATCAACAGGGCAGGAGTACAGCTTGTGGAACTCTGGACTGCTGAACGGTAGGCCATCAACACTAAAGGAATGTGCCGGTCCCAGTCACGCTGATGGTTAGAGGTGAGGATGGCCAGCTGCTGCTGCATAGTGCGATTAAACCGCTCCACTAGGCCATCACTTTGCGGGTGCAGGGGCGTGGTGCGAGTCTTTTGCATATCCAGACGCTCACACAGGGCAGCGAACACTCTGGACTCGAAATTCCTGCCCTGGTCACTGTGGAGGATGTCCGCAGTGCCAAACCGACTAAACATGCCTTCCAGGAGCGCATCTGCCACAGACTCTGCTTCCTGATCTGGCAGCGCATATGCTTCCGGCCATTTAGTGAAGTAGTCCATTGCACACAGCACATACTTGTTCCCTCTGTCCGTTTCAGGAAAAGGCCCCATAATGTCCACGGCTACCCTCTCCATAGGCGCCCCGACCCCTTGCTGCTGGAGTGGTGCGTGCGACTGGTCCTGGGGCCCCTTGTACGCTGCACACTGGTCACAGCGCCGGCAGAAGTCCTCCACATCTCGTCGGTGCTGACCCCAGTAGAATCCCTGGCGCAGCCGTCTGAGGGTCTTTGTGCTCCCGAAATGGCCTGACCCGGTGCCTCCATGACATGCTCTCAGCACCGCCTCCCTGAGAGCTACAGGCACCACCACCTGCCACCTCTCTTCCCCAGTCGCTGGCTCCTTCCAAGCACGCTGCAACACACCATCCTTGATGCGCAGCACTGCAAACTTGCTCCACAGGCCCTTTGTGCCAACCGACAGTCCCATCGCGCTCTCCCAAGTTGGCCTCCTGCCACTCTGGACCCACTGTCGCACCGGTTTGAGATCGGCGTCCTCTTCCTGCTTGACCGCCCACTCTGCAGCATCCACTGCCTCCAGCGTGCAGCATGACGGTCCACCAGCTGTTTCATCACCGCACAGCTCCTTTTCTCTGGCGTCGCGCTGGTCGCAGTAGCTGCAGCCGTCCACAGCACACGGCCGCCGGGAAAGGCCGTCAGCGTTAGCATGCCGAGTACCTGCTCTATGGATCACACTGAAGTGGAAGGATTGCAGCTCCTCTAACCATCGCGCCACCTGGCCTTCCGGTTCTCGGAAGGTCATCAACCACTGGAGTGCTGCATGATCAGTTCTAATGGTGAAGGGCACGCCACAGAGGTAGTACTTAAAGTGGCGTGCAGCCAGCACAACAGCCAACAGTTCACGCCTGGTCACACAGTAGCGCCGCTCACTTTTATTGAATGTTCGGCTGAAGTAGGCTACCACCTGTTCACCTTCTGGCCCCATCTGCGATAACACCGCCCCCATGCCGACATTGCTAGCGTCCGTGTCCAGCACAAAGGGCAAAGCTGGGTCTGGAGCGGTGAGGACAGGAGCGTTCGTGAGGGCCCTCTTGAGGTTGGAAAACGCCTCCTGACAGTCTGGCGTCCATGAGAAGGCCTGGCCGTTCTGGAGGAGGCGAAACAAGGGTGCACCGATGCAGGAAAATCCCTTCACGAACCTCCGGTAATATGAAGCTAGGCCCAAGAAACTCTTGAGCTGCTTTTGGTCTCTCGGGGCCGGCCAGTCTCTGATGGCGCTGACTTTCTCCTCCAGTGTGCTGATACCACTTGCATCCACCTTGTGGCCCAGGAACGCCACCTCTCGCCGCATAAAATGGCACTTCTCAGGATGCAGCTTCAGTCCAGCCGCCGCAATCCTCCCCAACACTAGCCTCAGGGAATCTAGTGCGGCCTGGAAGGACCTCCCATGGACGAGGACATCGTCCAGGTACACTAAACACTGCTGCCTGGGAATATTTGCAAGCACAGTGTCCATCAGCCGCTCAAAAGTCCCTGGTGCATTGCAAAGTCCGAAACTCATGACCTTGAATTGCCAGTGCCCCCTGGTGGTGCAGAACGCGGTCTTTGGTCTTGACTCAGGGGTGAGGGGGACCTGCCAGTATCCACTGCGCAGGTCGAGCGATGAGAACCACGCGGACCCCAACACCAGGTCCAACGTCTCATCAACCCGAGGAAGCGGGTAACAGTCCTTCCTCGTGACCTTATTCAGCGGTCTGTAGTCCACACAGAACCGCGGCCGAGAGCTGTTCTTCCTGGGGACCATCACAACGCCTGACGCCCACGGACTGTCAGAGGGCTCGATGATCCCCGCCTCAAGCATGGCCTGGATCTCTTTATCAGCCGCCTCCTGCCGGACCATGGGCAGGCGACGAGGCCGCACCTTCACTGGACGTGCGTCCCCAGTGTCGATATGGTGTTCAACAAGGTGCGTGAGGCCCACCTCATTTTCATTGAGGGCAAAAATGTCTTTAAAGTCCCACAGCACTCGCCACAACTGCTCTTGCTGACCAGCATCTAGGCCAGTGCAGTTCTTTTCCCAGATGGATCGGATTGGCTCCATCCGGTCCTCCACAGTAGGCAGGCTGGGTGGCACTGCCCCCCACTTTGGACCAAGCCTCTCAGGGCTAGCAAACTCTACCCGTCTACTCGCCAGCTGCTGTGGTGTCGCCCCCTGCTGGGCACAAGCCCTCTTCAGGCGAGCAGACTCTGCCCATGTCGACAACGGCTGCTCTGGTGTCGCCCCCCTCTGGCGACGGGACCTCTTCAGGCGAGCGGACTCTGCCCCTGTCAACGACGGCTGCTCTGTTGTCGCCCCCCTGTGGGGACAGGACCTCTTCAGGCGAGCGGACTCTGCCCCTGTCAACGACGGCTGCTCTGGTGTCGCCCCCCTCTGGGGACGGAACCTCTTCAGGCGAGCGGACTCTGCCCCTGTCAACGACGGCTGCTCTGGTAACGATAACACCGCCCACCTGTGCGGATCAGATGGGGTCTCACTGTGCACCGCGATGTCTGCAACCGCGGTGTCAATGGACGCTGCTGCAGTCCGTTGAGTGGGGCTGATAAGCTTCACACGCTGACCCCCTGGCAGGATAATCACTGCAGCTCCCAGGTCCACCACACAACTTGCAGCCTTCAGGAAGTCCCGGCCTAATATGCATGAGTCGCACACATCTGCCACCCAGGCCACAAAGGACTTGGAGAGACCCCCTAGGACAAACTTGAACTTCCCTTTTCCTTTCATCTGGGCTGTCTCCCCGGTCACTGTTCTCAGCCTTGTCAAGGTTGGCTCTATAACGGTTCCCACTGGAACGATGTCAGACCTTACTATCGTGGCCGAAGAACCAGTATCCACCAGGGCCGTGCAGGCAACATCTCCAATCTGCACACAGACATGACAGGGGTCTCCCACCTCCGTCCAGCCCACAGCCACAACAGCTGTATCGTCAGTGTGCTGGTCCCTGCACGCAACCCCCGCATTTGCAGGCGGAAGTTCCCGGTTGACCACTGAAAGGGCCCGTGCCATCCGGGCTACACGGGCCCCTTCCCGTTTCCCCACGCGTCTTTCAACTTGGGGCAGCGGCGCAGCAGGTGACCTGGTTGACCACACCCCCAGCAGGTCATGGGGCGCGTGCGTCGGTCACCCCCTTCCTCACGCTGGGCTGAACGGGCCATTACTGCACAGACCAGTTCCTCCACCCACGGCGGCCTTTTCTCCATCCCTTCTGCCACTATCGCAGCCGAAACAGGGTGGGACGGCGTCTGCAGCGCCCCCTTGGCTGCAATCTCCCTCTCCATGGCGAGCGCAAGGGCCTCATCCAGAGTGGTGGGGTGGGCGAGCTGGACATGCAGGCGCAGCTCGTCTGGTCTCAGTGCTTGGACGAACTGGTCACGAATCAGCTCGCTCTGGATTGAGCCCGGCATCCCTGCATATGCGCGCCGACCCAGGGCCTCGATGTCATGGGCGAGGCAACGAAGCTGCTCACCTGGCTGACGCTCACGGTGCTTGAATTCACAGCGTGTGGTGTCTTTAACATTACACACCCCGAAACGCCTGTGCAGTGCGCCCACTAGCGTGCAATAATTAAGCCTCTCTTCCGGGCCCAGCAGCAGTAAGCAGGACGCAGCGTCATCTGTCAACGATAATGCCAGCAGCACCGCCTTCAACCTCTCAGTCCAGCCTGCTGCATCAGCCACAAGCTCAAACTGTGCCTTATAGGCTTCCCAGCTCCCTTTGCCAGAGAATTTCAGTGCTTTCATAAGGTCCCACATGTGCTGATGGGCGCCGCCATGTTTGTTCCTCTCAGCGTCTTGACGCAGCTCCAACATGGCCGCCGCGCTCTCATTTTGGCGGGAAACGCCGGAGTCATGGAGTCCGTGCTCCGCGAACTTTGTCTCATGCATGCTTATTACACACTCGCCGTCTTCCTCTTTCACCGTCGGTCGAGCGCCGAACTCACCAGGCATTTCAATCACGCACTGGTCAGCTCCCTCCTTCACCTTCGGTCGAGCGCCGAACTCACTGGGCATGCTCCCCCCACAACAGCGGTCGTGCAGCGGGGTTGAAACCGAAACTTCTGACACCAATGTAATGCCCCTGGTTGTGGGGAAGGAGAGACTCACGTCGCCGATGCACTTCAATCGCTTTATTCACAGCGGAGAACTTTCCAACAGTTCACATTCACACCAGGGCTGCTGTAGGCCACAACCCACGCCAACATCCACAACAACTCCAACTTTCCCCCACACCTCTCAACACCCCCACCACTCGCTCGTGACGTCGCACCGCCACTTTCCAAGCCCCGCCCCTTAAAGGCCCAGGAACACAAATCACAGATATTACAATACCTATGGACCATTTAGAGTCGCCAATGAAGCTAACATGCATGTTTTTGGAATGTGGGAGGAAGCCGAAGTACCCAGAAAACCCCCCCACACACAGGGAGAACATGCAAACTCCACACAGAAATGCCCAAGGGAGAATCCAACCCAGGTCTTCCCATCTCCAGACTGTTACTGTGTGGCCAACATGCTAACCACTAGACCACCGTGCGCCCCCCACTGATGAGGGTGCAAATATTTGAAAGCGATATCAGGTAGAACATATTCACACTTCACAACTCTTTGCCAACTTGCTTTCTTTCTCAACAGCTGAAAATATGAAGACTCGAGTCCTTTTGTGCTTTGCCACATCAAAGGTAAATACGCTCTGGCTGGTGCTGAATAATATGGATGTGCGGGGGTCAGTCCAGTCCCGACCTTTTATCTGCTGTGTTTTTGTGTGCCTTTGAAGAAGTCAAACAAGGACAGGATCATTGAGGGTGAGCCAACAGAGCGCAGGGTAGTTAGGTCTGGTACATGGGACCATTATGTCTCCATACTGATGACACTTTTGTGCTCAAGCAGTCTCGGCGCTCTTGCAAGGAAATTGATGTTCAGTTCGGTTCAACGTGAAGGCCACACGGATCCAAGTGGTGTTCAAATGGCGGCAGAAAGGATGCAGAAATAACAAAGCTGTAAGAGAAAATGCACTGGAAGTTCCGTCTCTCAGCTCTGCTGTCACACACTCTTTTTGCGAAATCTAAGCATCGCAGCAGAATACCGTTAGCCCTCATTTCATGGCGCTTCATTGGTTCCATGATAAGTGAATTCCCACTAAATTGGATTCCTTATTTATAAATGCTATATTTTCCAGGCATAGAAAACCTGTTTTCCACCTTCGAAATACACTTTTTAAACATGATTAGAGCCCTCTGCACATCAAATATCACCCCTATGGTCACCTTTGCACTCCTATTACTCCATACAGCAGACATGATAAGAGAAAATAAGACATGTAAGTCATAGAAACCCCGGTTCCCACCTTCTAAATACACTTGTTAACATTATTAGAGCCCTGAGACCATGAACTCTGGGCTTCCCTCCTGAGACTGCTGTCCCTGCGACCCAGACCTGAATAAGTGGAGGAAAATGGACGGATGGACGCTTTAATACTTTTGCAATCATAGTTGGACATGCATAAAGCAATGGGAAGTGCACATGAATACATATGAACGACCATGAAAGGGAGAAATCAACATTGAGTCAAAACAGGAAGGCGGTGGTGGTTGATCTCGCTGCCATGTGGTGTCTTTGGCGACAACTTCGTCTCAAATGAAGGTAAAAGAAAGCTGTTTCATGTTCATTTAACCCTTTCATTCACCATTTATATGCATCGATGACATCACAGACAGGCCACAGAACTCCTGCTTCTGCTTGCCCTTTTGTTCAGCTAGCTAACAGGATGCTAACAAGGACAGTCGCACTCACGCAGTGTGTTCATCACATGACTAGATACGCTAACCACACAATGCACGCCAACCCAGGCTTCATTGTGGCGTACATTTTCAACATGACCAAAAAACACGCTAAGTGGGGTGGAAAAGACTACGTTTTTGAATATTTCATATTTCTGGAGTGGAGCAGCCAAAATATCCTCGTATTGAGTTTATATCCCCACAATAAAGAAAAATGGGATGTTTACTTAGGTGCCACACAAAGATAGAAAGACAAGAACGCGCACACACGCACGCACACACACACACACACATGCACGCACACGCACACACGCACGTACACACACACATGCATGCGCACACACACACACATGCATGCACACACACACACACACACACACACATGCATGCACACACACACACACATGCATGCACACACACACACACACACACACACAGTCAAATGGGGTGAAAAGAGCAAGGTTCAGAATTTTCTGGTGTGGGCCACCTAAAATGTGTACATAGTACGACCTCTTGTCCCTTTCCCCTCCCTCCCTCTCTCTCCCAGTCAGCCGGCCCTGTCTGCCCCCCCGTCTTGTGACTTGTCTTGCGAAACCCTTGGAATAATGCATGTCAAGGATGTACTTCACCTTTGTCCTTCTAAGTATTTGATGTGTCATTTTGACAGAACAATTGTACTGCATGCGGTTCTTCTACAGGTCGGTATGATCCAATCATGCAGGAAGACGTTCCACGCATTTTTCAAAAAGAAATACTGGAATGTCTGCTTGTCACCAGGACACCCTCACTCCACTTCTCATTTCAAGGTAGTTATCCATCAGTTTGTTAGTACACATGTAATAATCACATGCACGGGCAAGTGTAATAATAATCATAATATGATTATTATGATTATTAATCATAATAATCATATTATGATTATTATGATTATTAATCATAATAATGTGTAGTGATGCCAGGAGGGTATATTCATATTTCTATTCTATACTGACAGTTACACATAATCATATTATGATTATTATGATTATTAATCATAATAATCATATTATGATTATTATGATTATTAATCATAATAATGTGTAGTGATGCCAGGAGGGTATATTCATATTTCTATTCTATACTAACAGTTACAAGTGGCCCTGCGAGGGCAGCGGAACTGTGATGTGGCCCTCAATGAAAATGAGTTTGACCCCCCTGATTTAAGGGAATAAAGTTGTACATTGACAAGAACAAAAGTCCTGGTCGCAAATTGACCACTTTATGACAGAAATCTGAGATTTTTTTTTCGCTGTGGCCCGAATACGCCATCGTAGCACAACAGGAAGGTGAGATGTTGACCTTGGAACCACACAAAGACAGAAAGACAAGCACACACACACACACACACACACACACACACACACACACACACACACACTAGTGCAATGGGGTCAAGGAGGTCATTGCTTGCCTTCAACAAAGTCTCTATCTATGTGTATCTATCTATGTGTATCTATGTGTATATGTCTATGTGTATATGTCTATGTGTATCTATCTATGTGTATCTATGTGTATATGTCTATGTGTATCTATCTATGTGTATATGTCTATGTGTATATGTCTATGTGTATCTATCTATGTGTATCTATGTGTATATGTCTATGTGTATATGTCTATGTGTATCTATCTATGTGTATATGTCTATGTGTATCTATCTATGTGTATCTATGTGTATATGTCTATGTGTATCTATCTATGTGTATATGTCTATGTGTATATGTCTATGTGTATCTATCTATGTGTATATGTCTATGTGTATCTATCTATGTGTATCTATGTGTATATGTCTATGTGTATCTATCTATGTGTATCTATGTGTATATGTCTATGTGTATCTATCTATGTGTATCTATGTGTTTATGTCTATGTGTATCTATCTATGTGTATATGTCTATGTGTATCTATCTATGTGTATCTATCTATGTGTATATGTCTATGTGTATATGTCTATGTGTATCTATCTATGTGTATATGTCTATGTGTATCTATCTATGTGTATATGTCTATGTGTATATGTCTATGTGTATCTATGTGTATATGTCTATGTGTATATGTCTATGTGTATCTATCTATGTGTATATGTCTATGTGTATCTATCTATGTGTATATGTCTATGTGTATCTATCTATGTGTATCTATGTGTATATGTCTATGTGTATATGTCTATGTGTATCTATCTATGTGTATATGTCTATGTGTATCTATCTATGTGTATCTATGTGTATATGTCTATGTGTATCTATCTATGTGTATATGTCTATGTGTATATGTCTATGTGTATCTATCTATGTGTATATGTCTATGTGTATCTATCTATGTGTATATGTCTATGTGTATCTATCTATGTGTATATGTCTATGTGTATATGTCTATGTGTATCTATCTATGTGTATCTATGTGTTTATGTCTATGTGTATCTATCTATGTGTATATGTCTATGTGTATCTATCTATGTGTATATGTCTATGTGTATCTATCTATGTGTATCTATCTATGTGTATATGTCTATGTGTATCTATCTATGTGTATATGTCTATGTGTATATGTCTATGTGTATCTATCTATGTGTATCTATGTGTTTATGTCTATGTGTATCTATCTATGTGTATATGTCTATGTGTATCTATCTATGTGTATATGTCTATGTGTATCTATCTATGTGTATCTATCTATGTGTATATGTCTATGTGTATATGTCTATGTGTATCTATCTATGTGTATATGTCTATGTGTATCTATCTATGTGTATATGTCTATGTGTATATGTCTATGTGTATCTATCTATGTGTATATGTCTATGTGTATATGTCTATGTGTATCTATCTATGTGTATATGTCTATGTGTATATCTATCTATGTGTATATGTCTATGTGTATCTATCTATGTGTATCTGTCTATGTGTATATGTCTATGTGTATATGTCTATGTGTATATCTATCTATGTGTATATGTCTATGTGTATCTATCTATGTGTATATGTCTATGTGTATATCTATCTATGTGTATATGTCTATGTGTATCTATCTATGTGTATATGTCTATGTGTATCTATCTATGTGTATATTTCTATGTGTATCTATCTATGTGTATATGTCTATGTGTATCTATCTATGTGTATATTTCTATGTGTATCTATCTATGTGTATATGTCTATGTGCACAATGTGATGAGTAGCAGCTCTTGATGAAATCCATCACTTGGATGTGAACCCAACACCGCCCTCATCACGGCTGTCAGCATCTTAGCTTAGCTTAGCTTAGCTTAGCTTTGGTTGTGTTTACATTACATTTGCCCGATGTAGAGAACATGTGATGCCCTCCAGCCTGCGCCCAACATCTCATCTGCCAGCCTGAACCCGACCAGAACCTGCAATCAGAGACAGATGAATAACACATGAATCACCTGCTCCACAGGACGATGTCATGGCTGCAAAGCGACACTCTGGGAAAGATGGACTTTACCGTCCAAGAAGGCGGGAAGACGTGCTGGTGCGAGACGAGCACTGACCCGTGCACGGATGCCCTCGTCGTTCGGAACGTTTGTCACATGAAGATGAAATCCAATGAAAGAAATGGTGAAAGACGCCCACGCCCCTGCCAAAATGTTCTCTTTGATGTGGGCCACCTTTTCACTCTCAAGTTACAGCGGCTGTTTTGCAGGAGACTGCATTGAGCTGTGTGAGAATTTTCAAGTCAAGCCGGCTCATGCTGTCAAACTTTGGGGTTTAACAACAGCGCCACCATTCAGTTAGCATGAAATGCTATGATATGCTGTGATGCTCGGTGGGTTCCAGTCTCCACCGCAATCAGTGAATTTACACAAAGTTCAAGTCAATGTTAAGAAACAGAATATTTTAGGAGTTAGAGCATACGAAACCTGAAATATCATTAGAGTCCTGTAGACATGAACTAACACCCCTATAGTCCCCTTTAAACCCCTGTTATTCTTTGTTTACATCACATTGTGCAGGCTACGGGATCACTGCAGGGACATAATAGACAGCCACCCAGCTAACTAGTTAGCCTCTCCTATTGACGTATTCTAAACGTTAAGAAAGTGTCTAAAGGGAGTTGGGAAGGAGGGCCAAGCACCCAAAATCTTACCACTTCCACACGGAATGAGAGAAGAACCTTTTTTTGACTCCATCTCTGCCATGGCGTGTCTGACTCGGCCTAAATGAATGAAATGTCTTGTATTATGTTTCCATATGAAACAGGTAACTTTCTCAAATTTACCAGATGCAGGTGGTGAATTCAGGCAATGTATCGGTATCGGACCAGTATCACCGATACCAGCCTGAATCTTCCTCAGGATCGGCTTGGAAACCAAATCAGTGGTATGGCACATTGGTAACCAGTCTCTGTGTGGTGTGAAAGGTCACGTCCTCTAATAGCATCCAGTAGCTGTGGCCCTTGAGCACAATGCTACATATATGCTGCATAAATGCTACATAAATGCTACATATACGCTACATATATGCTACATACAGTTTATGCTACATATATGCTACATACAGAATATGCTACATAAATGCTACATAAATGCTACATATACGCTACATACAGTATGTCACAAAAGTGAGTACACCCTTCACATTTCTGCAAATATTTTATTATATCTTTTCATGGGACAACACTGAAGAAATGAAACTTTGCTACAATGTAAAGTAGTCAGTGTACAGCTTGTATAACAGTGTAAATTTACTGTCCCCTCAAAATAACTCAATACACAGACCTTAATGTCTAAACTGCAGGCAACAAAAGTGAATACACCCCAAGTGAAAATGTCCAAATTGGGCCAAAAGTGTCAATATTTTGTGTGGCCACCATTATTTTCCAGCACTGCCTTAACCCTCTTGGGCATGGAGTTCACCAGAGCTTCACAGGTTGCCACTGGAGTCCTCTTCCACTCCTCCATGACGACATCACGGAGCTGGTGGATGTTAGAGACCTTGTGCTCCTTCACCTTCAGTTTGAGGATGCCCCACAGATGCTCAATAGGATTTAGGTCCGGAGACATGCTTGGCCAGTCCATCACATTCACCCTTAACTTCTTTAGCAAAGCAGTGGTTGTCTTGGAGGTGTGTTTGGGGTCGTTGTCATGTTGGAATACTGCCCTGCGGCCCAGTTTCCGAAGGGAGGGGATCATGCTCTGCTTCAGGATGTCACAGTACATGTTGGCATTCATGGTTCCCTCAATGAACTGTAGCTCCCCAGTGCCGGCAGCACTCATGCAGCCCCAGACCATGACACTCCCACCACCATGTTTGACTGTAGGTAAAACACACTCGTCTTTGTACTCTTCACCTGGTTTCCGCCACACACGCTTGACACCATCTGAACCAAATAAGTTTATCTTGGTCTCATCAGACCACAGGACATGGTTCCAGTAATCCATGTCTTTAGTCTGCTTATCTTCAGCAAACTGTTTGCGGGCTTTCTTATGCATCATCTTTAGAAGAGGCTTCTTTCTGGGATGACAGCCATGCAGACCAATTTGATGCAGAGTGCGACGTATGGTCTGAGCACTGACAGGTTGACCACCCATCCCTTCAACCTCTGCAGCAGTGCTGGCAGCACTCAGGCGTCTATTTTCCAAAGACAACCTCTGGATATGACGCTGGGCACGTGCACGCAACTTCTTTGGTCGACCATGGCGAGGTCTGTTCTGAGTGGAACCTGTGATGTTAAACCGCTGTATGGTCTTGGCCACCGTGCTGCTGCTCAGTTTCAGAGTGTTGGCAATCTTCTTATAGCCTAAGCCATCTTCGTGTAGCGCAACAATTCTTTTTTTCAGATCCTCAGAGAGTTCTTTGCCATGAGGTGCCATGTTAAACTTCCAGTGACCAGTATGAGAGAGTGTGAGAGTGATAAAACCAAATTTAACACACCTGCTCCCCATTCACACCTGAGACCTTGTAACACTAATGGGTCACATGACACTGGGGAAAGAAAATGGCTAATTGGGCCCAATTTGGACATTTTCACTTAGGGGTGTATTCACTTTTGTTGCCTGCAGTTTAGACATTAAGGTCTGTGTATTGAGTTATTTTGAAGGGAACAGTAAATTTACACTGTTATACAAGCTGTACACTGACTACTTTACATTGTAGCAAAGTTTCATTTCTTCAGTGTTGTCCCATGAAAAGATATAATAAAATATTTGCAGAAATGTGAGGGGTGTACTCACTTTTGTGACATACTGTATATGCTACATACAGTTTATGCTACATATATGCTACATACAGAATATGCTACATAAATGCTACATATATGCTACATCCAGTACATGCTACATAAATGCTACATAAATGTTACACATATGCTACAAAAATGCTACATATATGCTACATATAGTATATGCTACATAAATGCTACACATATGCTACATATAGTATATGCTACATAAATGCTACATATATGCTACATACAGAATATGCTACATAAATGCTACATAAATGCTACATAAATGCTACATATACGCTACATATATGCTACATACAGTTTATGCTACATATATGCTACATACAGAATATGCTACATAAATGTTACACATATGCTACAAAAATGCTACATATATGCTACATACAGAATATGCTACATAAATGCTACATATATGCTACATCCAGTACATGCTACATAAATGCTACATAAATGTTACACATATGCTACAAAAATGCTACATATATGCTACATATAGTATATGCTACATAAATGCTACATAAATGTTACACATATGCTACAAAAATGCTACATATATGCTACATATAGTATATGCTACATAAATGCTACACATATGCTACATATAGTATATGCTACATAAATGCTACATATATGCTACATATAGTATATGCTACATAAATGCTACATATATGCTACATATAGTACTGTATATGCTACATATATGCTACATACAGTATATGCTACATAAATGCTACATAAATGCTACATATACGGTAAGTTGTCTTTCAGCATTTTGACTGATACAGCAACAGGCCAAAGTCAAACATCATTCATTCATTCTTTTGGATATGAAGTGTCACCACTCATGAAGTGTTGACACTGCAGCAGTTTGCTGTGGTTATGCAACTGCGTGCGTTTCCATGAAGACACAGTGTCAGCTTGCTGTGATGCCACCAAAGAGCGCACGGAGCAACGCAACGCTTCCCACAGGCTTCGCCGTCATGCCCGGCAGGAAGGTCAAAGGGTGCCACAGGCCATGGACGCAGCGGGGACGCAACCCAGTGACATTTCTACATCCGACTAGAAGTCACTCCCGGCCGTTTGCACGCAGCGAGCCGCTCCACTTCGCTCTACCGAGCGCTTGATTGAATGTGATGGCGTGTGCTGCGTTTGAGAAAGCTGGGAAATAACAACATCACGACTGCGGCTCGTGAGGGCGGTCACAAGATCTCACAACATTAAAACGTTTCCGTTCTGAAAAGAAACCATGTGCCGTGGACACGAGGCCTCCTGGGATGACAACAAATGAATGAATGAATCCCACAATAAA
The DNA here is from genome assembly GCF_027744805.1 of Dunckerocampus dactyliophorus. Classification (NCBI taxonomy): domain Eukaryota; kingdom Metazoa; phylum Chordata; class Actinopteri; order Syngnathiformes; family Syngnathidae; genus Dunckerocampus; species Dunckerocampus dactyliophorus. Next base: position 662,110 of record NC_072829.1, on the reverse strand, counting down.
TGAAAATGAAGCGGATAATCAACATGTTGCACGTGCACGTGCACGTGCATGCGTGTCTGGCAGGTGTCTGTGCATTGCTTTCAGCACCTTGGCGCTTTTGCTCCATAGAACAATGGCATGAATGGAGTGAGCCCATTTGTCAGCCATATACCATCCGGGTGGATGTAGGCGGGGCTGCTAGCATGCGCACAGAGTGTGTAACCTAGCAGAAATGATATTAGTGGATCGCAATGGTGCATATTGTCATATATTTTTTCATTGTGCTTTTCTTCAAATGTGTCGTCTCGCTCTCGTGCGTCGTCTCGTCTTGTGAGTCGAGCGTCTCGTGACACCAAGGCAAGAACCTCCAGGAAGCTGACATCAAAGTTGATGGGTTTTTTGGGGGGGGTTGGACGTTTTGTCTCCTACAGGTTGAGAGAGCTTCTTCAAACTTGTTTGATGTCAAAGCAAGAAAGCCAACATGAACGTTCATGCTAGCATGCTAGCTAGCAACATGCTTCAAAGCACGAGTCAGTCAGTCAGTAAACACGATATGAATATGAATATGAGTATGAGTATGAGTATGAATATGAATATGAATATGAATATGAATATGAGTCTGAGTATGAGTATGAATATGAATATGAATATGAGTATGAGTATGAATATGAATATGAGTCTGAGTATGAGTATGAATATGAATATGAATATGAATATGAGTATGAATATGAATACGAGTATGAATATGAATATGAATATGAATATGGGTATGAGTATGAATATGAATATGAATATGAGTATGAATATGAATATGAATATGAATATGAATATGAGTATGGGTATGAATATGAATATGAATATGAGTATGAGTATGAATATGAATATGAATATGAGTATGAGTATGAGTATGAATATGAGTATGAGTATGAGTATGAATATGAATATGAATATGAATATGAATGACCTGGTTATGGTTCCATTGGTTTGGATTCTATGGATGTGATGGGAAGTAAGCACAACTTCATCACTGCTGCAATTTCACACTCGATGTCTGCTTGAAGGTGGGATGGTTGCACGTCAAGGCGACACCACGATGGATCCACAAGGATCCACTGAGGGCATCTGACCCCAAAGGTCACGTGTTTTCACGTCTTGGGCGTCTCGGGTGTGGCGGCTGACAGGAGATGTGGAACAACGGTGGTTCGTTGCTGTCATCCATGAAGTCACACACAAGCCAGCAAAGGAGCCTTCGTGTGTCAGCGAAGATTCCAGCGTGTGTCCAAGTTTCAAAGGCGTCCAGTTTCTTCTAAAAATAGCCAGCATGAAGATCGTGTAACCCCCGAGCCCGCAGGTCCTTTTTCCTTGGTGGCCGGCGGCTGCTGAAGAGGAGACACACAAACCTTCACGTGGCGACTAAACGATCCTCATCGTCCTCCTCGGCCAGCGCTCTTCACCGCCGCAAACTCCGGTTGGCTTTTTTCACTGCAGCGTCTCCTCAACGACACGCTTGGGTGGAGAACATGAAGTAGAACCTTTGGCCTGCAAGGTGAGCATCGCTGGCTTTGCATTGTCAGGACCTCCAGCAACTACAGTACTACTACTACTGCTACTACTACTACTACTAATACTAGGTCTACTACTACTACTATTAATAATAATAATAATAATAATAATAATAAGTCTACTACTACTACTACTATTAATAATAATAATAATAATAATAATAAGTCTACTACTACTACTACTACTACTACTGCTACTACTACTACTACTAATACTAGGTCTACTACTACTACTATTAATAATAATAATAATAATAATAATAATAAGTCTACTACTACTACTACTATTAATAATAATAATAATAATAATAATAATAATAATAATAATAATAATAATAATAATAATAAGTCTACTACTACTACTACTATTAATAATAATAATAATAATAATAATAATAATAATAATAATAATAATAATAATAAGTCTACTACTACTACTACTACTACTACTGCTACTACTACTACTACTAATACTAGGTCTACTACTACTACTATTAATAATAATAATAATAATAATAATAATAAGTCTACTACTACTACTACTATTAATAATAATAATAATAATAATAATAATAAGTCTACTACTACTACTACTACTACTACTGCTACTACTACTACTACTAATACTAGGTCTACTCCTACTACTATTAATAATAATAATAATAATAATAATAATAATAAGTCTACTACTACTACTACTATTAATAATAATAATAATAATAATAATAATAATAATAATAATAATAAGTCTACTACTACTACTACTATTAATAATAATAATAATAATAATAATAATAATAATAATAATAATAATAATAATAATAATAATAAGTCTACTACTACTACTACTACTACTACTGCTACTACTACTACTACTAATACTAGGTCTACTACTACTACTATTAATAATAATAATAATAATAATAATAATAAGTCTACTACTACTACTACTATTAATAATAATAATAATAATAATAATAATAATAATAATAATAAGTCTACTACTACTACTACTATTAATAATAATAATAATAATAATAATAATAATAATAATAATAAGTCTACTACTACTACTACTACTACTACTGCTACTACTACTACTACTAATACTAGGTCTACTACTACTACTATTAATAATAATAATAATAATAATAATAATAATAAGTCTACTACTACTACTACTATTAATAATAATAATAATAATAATAATAATAATAATAATAATAATAATAATAAGTCTACTACTACTACTACTATTAATAATAATAATAATAATAATAATAATAATAATAATAATAATAATAATAATAAGTCTACTACTACTACTACTATTAATAATAATAATAATAATAATAATAATAATAATAATAATAATAATAATAAGTCTACTACTACTACTACTATTAATAATAATAATAATAATTATAATAATAATAATAATAATAAGTCTACTACTACTACTACTATTAATAATAATAATAATAATAATAATAATAATAAGTCTACTACTACTACTACTATTAATAATAATAATAATAATAATAATAATAATAATAATAATAATAATAATAATAATAATAAGTCTACTACTACTACTACTACTACTACTACTACTACTAATACTAGGTCTACTACTACTACTACTGCTACTACTACTAATACTAATACTAGGTCTACTACTACTACTACTACTACTACTACTAATACTAATACTAGGTCTACTACTACTACTACTGCTACTACTACTAATACTAATACTAGGTCTACTACTACTACTACTACTACTACTACTACTAATACTAGGCCTACTACTACTACTACTACTACTGCTAATAATAATACTAGGTCTACTGCTACTACTGCTACGAGTACTACTAATATGAGTATTTATTGGAATGTATTGTTTAGTCAGCAATTTAAAGACTTCCTCCTGCAAACCAAAGCATTTTTTGCCTCAAGTACAAAAACCATTGAAATCCAGCCTGCACGTCACGTGATCATGGTGGTGGTGGTGGTTGTGGTGGGGGGGTTGAGAAAATGCGCAGAGATCGCAAGGACGAGAGGCTGCATCACCCCCCCAGCATTTCGCTACCAAGTGAAGCCTTTTTTCATCCACATCGGCTGCGATAGAAATAAAAGTACTAAATAGGATTAGGAATGAAAAAGGGGGTGGGGGCATCGATAGGAGCAAGCCAATCGGTGTGCGCGTGACGTGGGTGGGAGCGCGCTGTGCTCGCGTATCCTGTTGATTGTGGCTGAGAGGAAAAAACGGCTCAGACAAGAGAAGCTCCTCTCAGAAGAAGAAGAAGAAGAAGAAGAAGAAGAAGAAGAAGCCAGGCTGGATGGCCTCCCTCCAGGGCTTTGTTTCTACATAGGACTCCCCCCCCCCTCTCCTACTTGGCGCCTTTCAAGCATCCATCCTCCACTGCTGCTCGTTTTTTGTTGGTGTGTGCAAGCTTGACGGTGGGGGCTTTCATCCATGTGCATTGATGTAGCGCACAGCGAGGACGAGATAAGGTAGGATACATGTTGGTGTGTGTGCGCGCGTGTGTGACATATGGCGGCATCACCATCATCATCATCATCATCATCACCACACAGTTTGTTTTCCCCCCACCGCACGCGCACACAGATGGAGAGAGGGGGTCCATTGTCTCATTGCTGCCTCCTGATTGCGCGTAAAAATCCTCCATTTGTGTGAATGTTTGCCCTCTGCCCCCCCCCCCCCCCAACAGAAGCCTTATCTCAGCACCTGGACTCCCTGGGAAGGATTTGATTGAGGGCACCGGCAGCCATCCGAGGGATTCTTGTCTAAATCGGGAATTACGCATCCAAACTGGGATCTATGAGCGGAAAAGTGGCGAAGCCTAAAGAAGACAAGGATGCTTCCAAGGGTAAGAGGTGCTTCCTTTCTCAAGTAGAGAATGCTTGACCTTTTCTAAAACCATCATAGAAAAGAGGGTTCTCCATTCATCCCCCCCCTGCATGGTGCACCGGGTCACTGTGAACGATGACGCTTGTCAGCATGTGGACGCCTCGCAGGCCCACATCGTGTGCACGATGAGCTTTTATTTTGGTGATTGCAATGCAGCATGTTGAAGAAGAAGGATGCGAGCGGACATGTGGGACACGTCTGGCATCCTGTTGAAACGCATGGAATCCCGTACATTTTAGCCTGATTGAGTGTCCCTAAAGCATTGGAAGGGCCGTGCATCGCCATGGAGACACGCTGGAGTCAGGGCTGGTGTGTGCGTGTGTGTGTGCGTGTGTGCGTGTGTGTGCGTGCACATGCGTGGACCGGAAGGAAACGTATGGAATGTGTACAAACATTGGATATCAAGAGTATCTTCATGACAGTACAACATATTTTGCAATCTAGCAAAAATGCGACAAAGCACATCAAAATGTTGGGAGAAAGAGTACCACAAGCTACCCAGCATGCCTTGCGGCGGGAGTATATGGGTGTTATATGGGTGCGCATAGATTTTCTATATGTTTATATGCCCGCTCATTCCTGCTTGAAATGTGGACTTTCCGATGCTGCGGATAAACGACTGTTTGTTCCGTGCTTGGTGAAGGACCACCTCTTCATCATTCGGGCAAAAGCTACACGAAGCTACTAAGCTACTTGTATCAACACAAAAGCAGCAGTTTGGAGGATGTGTAACCCGGAAGCGTGTGCAGCTGTGGACTGGGCAGATTAGGCATTTCCCAGCATGCTTTGCTGTAGTTCAGATGACGACTTTGGACTGTCTTATTATTCGGCACAGATGAGGTGTCATAGTTCAAGTGCTGCCGTTTTTAGTCGTTTACAGTTCAATTATTTGGACTTCTGGTCTGAATCTGGCGCCCTTACTAAGAATCCAGTGTAGTTTCCAATGCCAGAGGAGTAGTTCATACCAGAGGAACCGCTTAATTATGCAGATCGCTGTAAGCACGTAGTTTGATAAGGTCCGTGAGGCGGGCCCCCTCCATGATCTTTTCCAAATGTTTCTGCGGGCCGTATGAATTTGCAGTGCAGGCCAGATTTGTCCCCCGGGCCTGAGCTTGACGCGTGCTCTCTCCTGTATCACACGCTCGCAGCTGGTTTGACCCCGGGACCCATCCACCATCACCCCTCCCCCAAAACGCAGAAATGTTTCAACTCTAATTTCTCACATCTTACATTTCATGACAAGACGGTGCAGCTTGCATTTGACAAAATGCAAAATAAGACAAGAACAAGATGTTTTTATTACAGATGCACCACTTCTTTTTTTTCCAAACCGATACCGATACTGAGAACTTTGTGCTTCCCAAGACCGATATGCTACTGATCATTGATAACTCTTTAAAAATGTAGATGCAAGTGCAGTTTGTGCACACGTGGAGGTAAGAAGGACTGGAACTAATTAGTACCTGTTGATTAGTCCTAATGAAATATGATGACATCACTACTACCACATCACTACTATCAGGAGAACCAGAGTATAGAGGGGGAGGAGCCACCTGCTGTGGCCCAGCAAGGTGCACTGTATTTGGACACACGCTCCGAACAGCTGGTGTGACGCCACGGAGGTTTCTGGCAAACCTTTTGCACTTTTCAAAGGCTGCTGCGCTGGCGTTTCAGGTGGCTGATGAGGTTGTTTGTGAGCTCCGTGCGTTTTTCCCTCATCGAGGAGCTTTTGCTACAACGAGCACACAAAACAACTTCCTCGGAAGTGAATGTTTGTCAGGGGAAATTACGACACAGGCAGGAGCGCTTGATTTTCTCACCTGTACGGCACAGGTAATTTCCCCTCATTGGAGTGTTTTTTTTTTTTTTTAAAGTGGGGGCTATCCACACAGAAACGTTTTCAGGTTAAAACAGCAAACTATTTTGTGGTTTCAGTCAGTCATCCACACGGGGAGGGTCTTCTCGGTGACCTGAAATGGCATTTGTTGAGCTTCCAAAGTGGGAAAACCTGAAAACGGCGGCTTGTTGTTGCCGTGTCTACAGGAGATACAAGAACAATCATGTCACCAACCCAGCGCCGCCTCCTCTCCGTCACGTTACCAGAACTGAGCTTTACCGACAAGCCGACATAATATTGGAATATTTGGACGCACACGACTCACCTCAGTCGACATTCTCCTGATATTTTGTTGCCTTATTCTCCACGATGACTCGCAGACGTAATTCCACTTCTCGTAAGTCGTGATGTAAGTCTTGGAAAGCGGAAAACAACGGGCTCTCTTCTGGTGTGAGTTGACGGCGCCACACGCAGGTGTGCCTCGTGTATTACATCGTTTTCACTCAGTGATCCGTTGCCGTCTGGATGCAACTATATGCTAATCCGGCAAACTTTTATTCCACCTGCCCCAAAAACAACCCAAGAACGTCCAGATTTATGGGTGTGACGTCATCCTTCCATAATTATGGTTCCTTGATCCTGTGTATGCTCTCTGAAGAGCCCTTGACTGTATCGTGTAACGCCACCAACCGTTGTGGCTTGCTGCAAGGTGATTGTCTCCAGAGACACTTTCATTGCTCCTGATGAGCTGTGTGGCACCTGCAGCCGTCAGTGCGTCGCTAGTGCTGATACTCGTACCCTAGCTGTCTGTTTTGTGTGATATTAGCCATGCCACGTGACACTTACAAAAGAAACTAACTTCCAAAGTGTGTGTTTGTTGTTTAGTGCTGACAAGAGCGAGTGAGAAGAAAATATGTGCTCCAAAAAATTGATTCCAAGATTAACCTCTCGAGCATCTTTCCCTCTCCAACTCCCCCTCCAAATCAATGGGCGCTGTGAATGGCTGACTCACTCAGCTTCCGTGGCACGGACATCTTCACCTCTTCACTTACGATATTCAACACGGCGCAGTCACATCCTGCTCATGGTGACGCTCGTCTGTGGTTGCTTTGGCACTCTTAAGAGGTGACATCAGAAACAACAAAAATGCACATTCTTGCTGGATTATCACGCTAAATGGGCACTGCTAGCAGACCTGCCATCATGTACACATAACTTTTCAAAAGACAACCCCTTCAGTAGCGGCCATTTTAGACCATCTGGACTTCAAGGCACACAGATTATTGGGTTGTATCTAAACATGGGACCTACCAAAAGAAACATTACACTCCCATCTTTCATCAGAAAAGAAAGTTTGTTTCTACCGTTTTCCGTTTTTTAGCAATCAGCAGTAAAACGTAGGTAAGTTTTAGGAAAATATCAGTTCCTGACTAAAAAAGGGAGAAAACCAGCTTGATACATTTCAAGCATAACTTTCACCTTGATGAAATATCTCAACAACCATACCAACATAACACAAAAAGGGTTTTTTCAAAATAAAATCCAAATAAAAATGTATTAACACCATGAACTATTTACAATTTTCACATCTGGAACTGAACTATGTGTGCGTGTGCATGCGTTAAAATTTCCCTACAATGCGTAACATTCTGCACGCTGCACTTCTCCATGCTGTCCAACTTCCTCCTTCCTGTCATGTGTGTTTCTTCCGTCCACATCATCCATGACGAGCTCTTAGCACTTCTGCTACCTAGTGGCCGCTTTTATGGCTTAAAATTGCTGTGAAGCCAAATGCATTAGTGGGGAGTTCGTGCATAAAGAAACGTAAAAGATGTATAAATACTTTGCTGGGATTGGGCGTTCAGGTTTATAAAACATATAACTATGTATTTGGTATTGAAGGAGTTAAATAATATTGTTATATATTGTTTGTAATGATGTTCTACATTGTTCAGTTTTTGAAAGCGAACGGTTGCAAAAATGACCTTTGTAGTTGATGGCGTCAGCCTCATTTGCAGAAGTGGTGTCATCGGGGTGACCCCTCTCAGCTTCAGCAGAGTAAACAAACGCTTCTCCGGGTAGATGGTGGACTTGGTTCTGTATATTTTTCATCCAAACAGTAGTCATGCCAAAATGTTGTGTTGCTGCTGGATGTTAGTAGTATCTGAGTGATACTGCAAGTTTGTTTTCTTTTACAAAAGAGGAACGTTTAAGGCAACAATGGACGAAGCAAGTGCATAGAGCGAGAGACTGGGCTAACTGGGCTAACACGGCTAACCACAAAATGTATTATAATTTTCAGAATTTGTTAGCATAATAATCATGAAAATGGCTGGATAAGAGTGGGGGTCTAATGTTGCTACGAGTTACATCACCTCTACATAACACCTGCGTATCTCCGCTGTGTAATCCAAGTTTAACTAAGTTACCGATGTGTTCATTTGGTGAGACTAATCAAATTTCCCCTCGTGCGGGTCGGCCAGTCAAGGCCACACTTTCAGTGTGTGTGTGTGTGTGTGTGTGTGTGTGTGTGTGTTCAACACATACGGCGTGGCCGACATCAACACCAGTGATTCACGTGGCGTTAGATCCCTGGCTGTCCTTGTGAAGCTAACGTGTGGCGACGACACTGATGTGTGGATGTATGACGAATCCGCTCCCCTCCGCTCCTCAGCCTGAGAAGTCCGGTTAGATCAGCACATGGATGAGTGTTAACAGCGGAACATCACCGTCTTAACTGGCTCAGCTTTGACTGTTAGTCCGAGCCGTCTTGTCTCGTAAGCTGTGGATATCAGTGGATTTGTGTACTTTTCCCTGTAAGAAAATGGTAAGTAAGTAATAAATGGTCAGTAATTGCTGGGACGTGGACGGTTGGCATCAAACCAGCTCTGCTTCTTGTTGAACGGTGCAGGTGTAAATACTGTACGCGATGTAGCCGACTGCAGGGTGTCTGTGGCGGTGGGATGCTAGATGACGTTGTGATCTAATTTGCATAACCGGCCACAACGTTTTTAAACCTGATTTAACAGAACATGAAGTCATTGACTCACATGTGCACTTTACAACCAAAACATTCATGACGGGCACATGTCAGCGTGCACTGAGTTGAAAGACAATGTGCACATCATTGTACGTCAAATACCTCGTTATTGTCACGTGTTGTGGCGGCGACCCCAAAGATGCAGAGAACAGGACTCAAATGCTGGCAGGGACCAACAACAGAATCCACCCAAGACTGACAAAAATCAGCACAGCAAAGTAAAGACTACAGAAACAAAAACAGAACAATACAGGAAATACTTCAAAATAAAGGCATGAAAGTCCAAAATAAGGCATGAACTAAACAAGCTGTCAATTAGCTGACAATTACATTGCAGCGTTGAGGGGAGTACCCAGCATGCCTTGCGGGCACGTTGTAACTAATGGTTAAAGCTACGTGGTTATTGTTAGCGCTTACGAGATGTTACCCACATACTGGAAAGTAGTTCACTGTGTTAACTTATCTGTTGTGCTATTTGCACCGTGAGTAAGACTCCGTTTGATGACCATCTGTGATGCTTGCATCTTGTGGAGAACCTTCCTTAAAAGGAAACGTGCACTATAAAAACAGCTAAACAGAGGCAGCTAACAATGCATGTGATGGGATTCACCTATTCCACCTAAAAAGCCCTCGAAAAAAGGCTCCAAAAACAAAAGCTTAGTGGTTTTCTATCCATGCTGTGAGCATGTAGTAACAGCTACATTCATCATAACATGCTACTGTACATATACTGTAATACGCACTAGCGGAACTTAGCTAGCTTAGATAGCACCAAATCCTTCAATCAACAAATATATGGGACACACATTTGAAATCAAGTACATCATTCCAATTAGCTTTTGTGTGTTCACAGGGTTAGGTTGGTATCGGGGGTACCAGTGCTCCTCTTTGCCTTCGTGGATTCCCTCCTGCCTTTTATTTGAACTGATAATCTTCACCTCCCCAGCACTGGAAATCTCTATGCATTTTTCCAGGCTATTTTTAGAAATGTACCATTGTCATGCAGACAATACCCAGTTGTCCCTCCCACGGAAGTCCTTTTTTTATCTCATCGCTGGGAAAGCACTGATGGTGTAAAAAAAAAAATGTTGCTTCCTAAAAATTCAATAGAAGTTAATTTTTAAAAGTAGAACTCTAAAAACTGCAACGGCTGTGGCTGGTGACAAACAATAGCGGACCAATCAGTCCGCTATCACCTCGCCACACCATGCTTCCAATTTTGCAGCTTGGCTCTATCACAGTTTTTCCAAAATAGATTCATGAATAAAGCATCCTGTTCTGGAGTTGAACTGTTAGTCAAACTGGTAAAAACTGGGCGTGCGCGATCATTACGGGGTTGATGAAAGGGAATTATGAGGTCATACTGATAAATACGATCACGTTAAAAAGAGCTCTGATAACCAATAAGTTAAAAACAAACCCGTCAATCAAGCGCTTCTGTTTTCTCCTGCTTGTTAACAAACATTCACTTTCCGAGGAAGACATTTACGTGGTAGTTGTACCAAGTGCTCCGCCATGAGGGGGGAAAAAACCCAATGGAGCACACAAAAAACCTTAGCAGCCACCTGAAAGTGCAAAAGGTTTGCCAGAGACCTCCGTGGCGTCACACCGCCTGTTCGGAGCGTGTGCCCGAATACAGTGCACCTTGCTGGGCCACAGCAGGTGGCTCCTCCCCCTCTATACTCTGGTTCTCCTGATAGTAGTGATGTCATCATATTTCATTAGGACTAATCAACAGGTACTAATTAGTTCCAGTCCTTCTTACCTCCACGTGTGCACAAACTACACTTCCATCTACATTTGAAAAAGTAGATATAAAAACGTTATCGTATCATCCCGGTCTTGAGAAGCACGAAGTTATTGGTGTCAGTTTGAAAAAAAAGATGTTGTGCATCTCTAGTAAAAACATACGAATATTTAAGTAAACTGTACCTCCTTTTTGCCTACATGAAGTATTTCCAGGCATTGTTTCGGTTTATTCCAACTGTCTTCTCGTCAAAACCGACAAAATGGTTCTGTTCAATTGGGTCAATCCTAATTAGTCTTGCCTTTGTGCTGCAGGGTGTGCGGACGGTTGGCGATAGCTGCGTCAGCTATTGAAAAAATATGGAAGTTCGCCAACGGGCTCTAACAAGATCAACAGAACAACACGAGCAGTAGTACAACTTTCACTTGGCTGACTTGGTTCCACTTCACTCGACACAAGACACCCAGCAGGCACACGACATTGAAACAACCTTGATCAATTGTTGAATGAAGTCATGACGTTGAGCAACACAATCACAACGTTGAAACAACGTGCATTTTGTGCATTTATGGCATCGATTCACTGTCTGGTTCTGATGTTGAATTGACCGTTGGAAAATAATGTTCCAAATTTGCTACGCGACCAGTCCAGGGTGTACCCCGCCTCTCGCCCAAAGTCAGCTGGGATAGGCTCCAGCACACCCTAGTGAGGACAAGCGGCATAGAAGATGGCTGGATGGATGGACTCTGTACATCTGACAAAACAGAATTAGTAATGATCATGAAATAATAATAATAATAATAGTAAAATAAACATGTCTCACTTTACCAATACAACTATTTTGCAACGTTGTTTCAACTTTAAATCTCCGACGTCATGAACGTATAGTTGAAGTTGGGCAAGCACAGCACACTCCTGTGACCCGTACCTCAACCGAAGGGTGTTCAAAAGTGGATATTTTGTGATGCGCTACAAAAGAAATGCCGAAAAATGTGCAACAACAGTCAGCA